>NW_016913161.1:204465-297231 GCF_001483705.2 Eufriesea mexicana | reverse complement strand
CGAGGATCGAGGTTGCTTTGTGGAGGAGAGTAACTTAGGGAAAACGATGATTGGTGGGAGTGGATTGGTTGAGTCGTGTGATGGGTTCTTGGAGAACCATTTGATCGGTGGTTTTGGGGGGTTTGTAAGGACTGTTTTGAGGTTAGGTTTGAGAAGTTAGGTGGTAGGTTATGGAAAGTGAGTGAGATTGGAGTTCAATGGACGTTGGTCTCGGATTGTGTATTGAGATTTTGAAGAATTGTTTCATCACTTTGGGGGGACTTTTAAGGGGGTCTTCTGAGGTTTTGGATGTGATAGGTTATGGAAACTAAGTGGAACTGAAATTTGATGTTTGTCTCCAGTCATGTGTTGGGTTTTTGAAGAATCAGTTTGACCAGTAGTTTGGGGTATTTACAAGAAAGTTTTTTGAGGTTAGGTGAGTTTGGATTAAGTATGGAAGGTAGTAGGTTACGGAAAGTCTTGGGGTGATAAAATGTAGAAGCTAGGACGAGTCGAAGTTGATGTGAGATGGGAGATTGTCTTTCTGAATAAGTGTTAGAGGATTCTAAGTATCAATTTTTCAATCATGTGCTATGATTTTTCAATATTTGTAATTTAAAATTTCCAAATTACGAAATCTTCGGATTTTTTGGGTTTCCAATTTTGAAATTATCTTTAATTTTATCTTTAATTTCAATTTTATTTTTAAAATATATTATAATGTAAGTATGAAACAAGTTTGATACGTGTGAATTACATTCGATATTTTGTTCTCATTAGATCTTCAGCAAACTGATTTTTACGATAACGTTATTGAAACAACTGGGAAATTATTAAACGTAACCGGTTCATAAATTATTTATCAAATATCTAAGATTTACTCAGTTTAGCAATGTTTAAACGTTGCATTTACGCTCTTTACATGGATTTATATTCCTTTAATGAACGTCAAGGCGCACATGTAGCTCTTATCCCTTAAATCAAGAACTTTAATTAAAGAGAGCTCATGTTGCAAGCCACTCATCATGAACAAAATGCAACAGTGTCATGTCAATTACACAGTGTATCAGGTTGTGATTAAAATTCTTTTCCCCATCTTTCAAAATATATATTCGCGTTCAATTTCTATGAAAAATATTACTTTGTTCCTATATTCTTATTTACAGCCTTCACACTTCACGCTTTTATGTGCTTCATAATTTCCCAACGGAATATTACCAAGCACATATTTCCATTAATAATTTCACCTATAATTTCATTTATGTTATTTATCTACCATCTCTTCGCATACGATTTCTCTCTCGTAACTGCACTTCGTCCATCCTTTTCTAAGACTGTACACCTTACCTTCGGCTGATATACCAAACGCAACAATATTTATCATTCTACTGGTCAGAGTAACATCAATTATTTATGCAAATTATCTTGTAACACGAATAACATTGTAAATGGAAGAACAAGAAATTTGTAATTCAATAACGTCCAATGTATGATAAGAATTTCAATACATCACACAAAAATTAGCAATTCTCGAATTTCTAATTTACCACGAATACGAAAAATAAATTAATTAGAAACTTAATCATTTTTAATTTAAAGTGAATATTCAAATAATTGATCATTACGAGTAATAAATAATTAATTAATCAACAACTGATAATTAATTAAATAAATAATTTAAAGTAAATATTCAAATAATTAATTATCACAATTAATAAATAATTAATTAATCAGCAACTGATAAATAATTAAATAAATAATTTAAAACAAGTATTCAAATAATTAATAATAACCACCAAAAAATATTAGTAACATGATACTCATTTCTAATTAAAAATAAATACTATAACAATTGATAATTTCATAATTTCACAAAATTATTAATTTCTAAATTTTCAAAATTCGAAATAAATATTCGAAAACCTATCAACTCGTAGAATCCCAATTTAACGCAACTAATCACCCACTAATTACCATCACCCAAATTACCTCAAACCCAAAATCAAAAATCTCATCTTCCCTGTTACATCAGAAACCAAACTCACGATTGCACCGGCAACAACAATCGCCTCGTGTGAAAACAGAATCAAAAGAATCACGCACCCACGAACACACACACACACACACACACACACACACACACACACACACACACACGCACGCACGCACGCACGCACGAACGAGGACCAAAGGATCAAGGATACGAGGAGCGAGCTGCGATCACAGAGAAAAAGACAAGAAAAATGCTTGGCCCTAATGAAGTCAGCGATGAATCAAGCACCTACCGCGTGATCGGTTTAGAAGTGTCAACAAGGGTAATAATATATCGCTTATAAATTGTAGCAAAACCGTCGGACTTGGCGAAGCACCGCGAACGCTGATGGATAATAATCGTCATAATGAACGTGAATTATTGCATAATGCCGACGAGGATCGGGCGTGGTCGTGTTACGCAGGCACGACGGTGGTAGGGAGAACAGGAAAAGAAAAAAGGGAAACGAAAATCAATGTTCGGAAGATCGCGGTGGTGCGCGCGCGCGCGCGAGCGCAGCGCCGCGTTCCCTTTTAAGTATTGCAACTGATAATCATACCCTTATCCGCGGCAATTTACCACGGTGCACCGTACATCATCGTCGCCTGTTATTTTCTGCGCGTCGTGGAACAACGATGCTGAGAAACGCCCTATGTTTTTGAGACCGAGGATTTTTGGCGGGAAACTGGAGACGGGATTTGAAATTCTTTTAATAGGGTCGAGATTCGAGGTGAGAATAATAAGCCAGTATTTGTGAGTTGCGTTTATAACGAATTTTCTGGGCGAAATGGTATTAGAAGGTTTGTCACTAGATTGTTACTAGGTTGTTACTAGATGCAGATGCTTTTGTGTTATTAAAATGTGTTAAGATATTGGTAATGTAATGGTGAGAGTATTCGAGTTAAGTATACTTTAAATTTCTTTTAATAATTTAATTACTTAATCATTTATCTATGATTAAATGTTAGGTTAGGAAATGTATAAATACGTTTATATTTATATTGGATTAATAAATCACGATTTGGTAATAGAATTTTCATAAATTTAGAGAGTAGTTGTAATCAGGTTGAGTTTATGAGGGATTTGTATGATACAGAACATTGGTTACATTTAGGAACTATAGAGGCGCTAGTGTGTTACGCGGGGGACCGTTTTTGAGCTGTCATGAACAGTAATTTCTAGGTTAGGAAATGCGTAAATACGTTTATATTTATACTGAATTAATAAATCACAATTTGGTAACAGAATTTTTATAAATTTAGAAAGTAGGGGTAATCGATTTGGTTTTGTAAAGGGTTGGTATATAATACGGAATATTAGTTACATTTACGGACCACAGAGGCGCTACTGTGTTACGTGGCTGCCACGAATTAACAGCGTACTAAAATTTCTTACTTGCCATTATGTAGGTATGCTAAATATAAATATTCCCAATATCAAACCATCCAATCCAACAATCCAAAACTCACTCAAACCTAACCTAAATCGACACGTATATATATTTATTTCCATCACGCACCTTTCATAATTACCGATATCTAAATATACTACATTTAAACTCTTAACTCTTTACATTGAATTTACGATGTTACATTCGATCTACGAACCACGACTCTCGACAATGACACTCGTGTTTTGCTCGATTTTCTTACTATTAGTCTCATATTATACTCTAGACGATGGGGTTAAAAAATTAAAATTTTTTCAAATAAAAATTAATAATAATCACGGTGTTACGATAAAGTTAAATAGTTACGTATTATAATTACATTTATGTCTTAAATAAGAGTTTAATTTTGTCAAAAGCAGCTACTCCTGTCCAAAAATTGCAAAAATAAAATATCCCAAACAAGTTATTTCGAATTTTCTTATAATTTTTAAATTTGATCTCTCCACTTATGGCAACCCCGTTTCTCAGGAATTTTAGAGGTTCGGGAAAGAAATGATTTATGTTTGAGGAGGAATGAGAGAAGAAAATTGCCTCGACGGAGGACGACGAATTTTGTTTGAAGAATAAGCAGAATAAAACAAACGAGACAAATCTCCTTTCCTGGAATTCGAACAGTTTTTGACTTTTCCCTAAATATATCTTAATTTTATAATATATTTTTGTAAAAATTCTCGAATAAAATATCTACGTAAAATTTCATAATACAGGCAAAAAATTTCACGTGAAAAATATTTCCCAAAATACAGTGTAACGAATATTTGAACAGCACCGAATGTTCCAGACTTCGTTTGAAGTTGAATAGGTGCTTGGAAGCGAAGTCGAAGGGAATTCTATTGAAGTTCAATAGTTGTTTGGACAGGAAGTTGGAGGGAAGGAACTAGACACTTGTCTTGAAAAGGAAGCAAGAATGAAAGAAAGGGAAAAAATGAAGAATTTGTTTAAAAATATAATTACAAAGGTATTAATTTTCCATTTGTCCTGGAGATTAGAAGAGGAGGGAAATATGAAGTAAAATATGCGAGGAGGGAATTGTAGAAAAGTGGAATGAATGAGAAGTCTGTTGAGATGCAGTGAGAGATTTCCTTGAAAGAAGAGGAAGAAGAAGAATGGTAGGAAACATGTTTAATTTTGAAAGAAAACTGTGAAACTAGTAGGAGAAAGAATAAATGAAAATAGTGTTCCGAGAAAGGTGAAAGAGGAGGAAACGAGTTTAGTTGGACGAGAAAGTAGGAGAAGAAGGGAAGATCCTTTTGAGAAGAAACAAGAAGAGGAAAGGAATTTCCATTGAAGAGGACGAGGCTGGAGGGAAGAAGTTTCATTGAAAGCGTTCCTGGAGAAACCGCTTTCCTTTTCAAAAACGCCGACAAGATAAATGTAATTCTTTAATGTAAAGAATTTTTAAAAAGAATTTTAAGAAATAGTTTAAAACGGAGGAAAAGAGAAATGTAAATTTCCGGGCTTCATGTAATTCAAATAGTAGTTGTTAAATGTTACAAAATTCCATCCACGACGAGCTTCGTTTTGGGCTCATAAGAATAATGAATTTTTAAATTCCAGGTCATTGGAATAACCAACTTTTGATTTTTTAAACTCCATAATCACCGATTAGATGATATGGATATTTTTGGAAAATTAAATTAGTGTTAGTATGAAATGAAATTAGTATTATTTATTTTTATCACAGCAGGTATATAGTGGCTATAGAAACTATTAGATTTATTAGAATATTTTTATTAAAATTGTTAAAATACTGAGTTCTGTATTTCATAAATTTTGCAATTGTTAAAATATAGAATTCCATGTTTTATAAATTTTTCAATTATTAAAATAAAGAATTCTGTATTTCATAAATTTTTCAATTATTAAAATAAAGAATTTTGTATTTCATAAATTTTGCAATTATTAAAAATACAGAGTTCAGTATTTAATAAATTTTGCAATTGTTAAAAATAGTGAGTTCTGTATTTCATAAATTTTTCAATTATTAAAATATAGAATTCTGTATTTCATAAATTTTGCAATTATTAAAAATACAGAGTTCAGTATTTAATAAATTTTGCAATTATTAAAAATACAGAGTTCAGTATTTCATAAATTTCGCAATTATTAAAAATACAAAGGTATTTTCGATGAAATTAATATTATTCGCGTACAGTATATTTGGTTATATAAAATATTACAAATTATATCTAGGAAGCTTCGTTTTAGATCTCTCGAAATAATTTTCGATTTCCCAATTTTGGAATTATCGAAAATACAGAGGTGTCTCGTTTTTAATATTAATTTCGTTCGTATTCGTTGGAATAATTCGTGTATTGACACCTGTGTACGGTATATTTATACGTACCCTATAGATCAGGATAATAATTCAATGTTATAAAAATTGTTAAGTCGAGTTAGCCTAACAATAAAAGATTACGTATCCGTCGAGTCTCGACGGCTCCGCGTTCCTCGCAGAATGTTGACCTGCGAAGAAAGAAATACGAAGCCGAAGGTATGAAAGAAAAGATGAAAAAATGAGCAAGGAGTTGATTAAGCCAGGGAAAAAGCAGGCAAAGTGCATCGACTAAAGAAGTTGATCCGTTGTGACAACTCGTCGTTAATTGTTCAACCATATTCCTGGAATAATGCGCCGCGAATAAAACGGGAATATTATGCTAGGAGACAGAGAGAACTCGGTACCGAGATATCTCCAAGAATAATTCACTCTTTTCGTTATATACAAGTTCGCAGATTAAATGAAAAAATGAAATTTAAAAAAAGAAAGAAAATAAATTATAATACTAATTCTAACGAGTGAAAAGAAAATGCAAATCACGCGGTAAAATATACAGTATCTCGCAAAATTAGTCTTCAGCTTCCTGTATTTATTCTCCCATTTGGTTTATGAAAATTTAATAATATAAACAACAGTACTTTAAATCCAGTAATTAGAATAAAGAAATAATTAAAGAAAGAAAGAAACAGAAAAAGGAAGGAAAGAGAAAGAAGTATTCCAAATTAAAAGAAAAAAGAAATAAAAAGAAAAAATAAGGAAAATATTGCAGAAAATAAAGAAAAAGGGGAAAGAAATATTCCACAAAACAAGAAAATAAAAAAGAGGAAAGGAAATATTTCACAAAACAAAAAAATTAAGGAAAAAAAATATTCTACAAAATAAAAAGTATCAAAAGGAAATATTCCATAAAACAAAAAATGAAAAAATGGAAATATTCCACGCAGCAAAAAATTAAAAAAAAAGGAAATATTTCGCAAAACGAAAAAATAAAAAAGGGGAAAAGAATATTCCACGAAACGGAAAATAAAAAAAAGAGAAAGAAATACAAAATAAAGAAGGAAAAAAAGAGAGAGAAATGTTTAAAAAGAGATTTACGAAGTCGGTGGTCCAGGGGACTTTGGCAAGATAATACGAGTGCCGGTGGAAGGGGAGGGGGCGAAACGATCATGGAAACGACAAGAAGGGAAAAGTGGCGCGCGTGCAAGAGGAAGAATGCGGCGAAAGGACGGAGCAGAAAAGGGACACGGGGGAATCGGGCGAGAATCCGAAGAGCGGCGTACGAGCATCTTATTTCAATATTTTAAGCGCACTCCGGGGTATCACGCATACCACGAGTGGACGGCCAATATTTGAAACGGACCACAAACGCCGCGGCGCGGCTCCGTTCCTGGGAAAGGGAAACGGCGTTGTGCGCATGCGCGCAGGCTAATGACGAAAATCGCGGGCACGCCGATTTCTATGCGGGAAATGACGTGAATACGCGCCGTTGCGTGCTGAATTTGCACGTGGTGAGGACTTTATCGCGAAAAATTGACTTTTCAGGTAAAGAGCAATATCTTTGGTTAAAGCCTGTTTCACGCTACTGAAAATTCCAACGTTATTTCGATTTTGCTCTCGAATAATTTCGCGACGAGTTTGATACACATTGCAAAGTTGTACTTGTAAAGTTGTAGAATGCGGAATGGCTTTTGAACGATTAAAGTCTTTATCACACGAGCGAGAATAATATTCTTGTTTGGAATGTTCTTTATGCTATTGAAATTGGGTTTTAAAAACTTCGCGGTGATTTTGTCGTTCATATATATATTTGCGTAATTATAAAACGTGTTTTACGACTGTGGAATAATTGAAGTTGATTTCTGAAGTTAAATTTATGATGCAGCCTCTCTTACACAAATTTAAATGACGTCATAATTTCCTCTTCCTTATTTTATATTTATGATTAAATATAGACGGTGTATGTACAAATTAGAGAAGCTCGTAAAAGAGATATAAAATAACAAAACAAACGTTTTTAATACAAGAAACAGGGTGCTGGAAGTTAAGAATGTATACGGTCTGATAAAGTCTGTTTCACACGGGTGAAAATAGTATTATCATTACCATACTGTTAAAATTAAACAAATGCAATCCTTTTTAACAAATTTGTTTATTAATCCACTCGATAAAAAGAAAAAATAAATAAAAGTGGCTTAAGCTATTTCACACTTGTTATTTTCGTCTCATTATGTCCCCCACCACAATGTAATCAAAATCTACAAAAGAAAATCTACGAAAATTATAGATTGTATATATTGTATAAGAAGCCTGTAGATCGAAACTAAAGCCCTTTTCACGCCGACGAAAATATGATATTCGGAATATATAAATTTCCAGTGCATTTTTCGACGCGGTCACGTATCCTAACCTCCAAAACAACGTTCAGCGAGTATACATCGATGCAACATTTTTAATGCAACATTTTTATATACGGCCGAAAGGCGTTCCATCAGATCCGATCTTACCCGCATTGTTCTCGATTTTATCCGCGATCGAGGCTGGCCCGTCTAAAAAGATACACTGCTCGCTTGTTAGGCCGAAAGATGAAAAGGCTGCCTTCCTGGATCGGCGATCGCCGTCGTTGGGGAATGCGCTGTGCCCTTTTTTTCCGCGAACTTCCAATTCGTCGCGGCGTTCTTCGTCAAAAACCGGCGCTCGCCGAGTTATCGAGGAAGCGATTCCATCTTGGCCAATCCACGGCTGCGTAATCGCTCGAAATAAGTCGACCGGCGATAAAGTGGTCACGAGAGCTCAAAGAGGTGGCGAACGAGACTTGGCCCGCCCGAGTTTATTATGATTTGTTAATTCGGTATCGAGCAAACTGTAATTTTAATTTTCATAATAAATAACAGCGTGTACTAATCATTTTTATTTTAATAATATTTTATAGTATTATGTGATAATTTTAATTTTCTCAGGGAATTATAGTTTAATTTTAATTTATAGTAGAGTATAGTAATAATTGTAATTTTGGTAATATTTTATAGTATTATGTGATAATTTTAATTTTGTCAGGGAATTATAGTTTAATTTTAATTTATAATAGGGTATACTAATAATTTTAATTTCAATAATATTTTATAATATTATATGATAATTTTAATTTTGTCACGGATTTATAGTACAATTTTAATTTATAATAGTGTGTAGTAATAATTTTTATTTTGATAACATATTATAGAATTATGTGATAATTTAAATTATTTCAAGGAATAATAGTGCAATTTTATTTTCAATATTGGGTGATTTTGTTAATATAAATTTTAATAATAAATAATTACGCGTAATACAAATTTCAATTTAAGTAGTAAATAATATTATATAATGATAATTTTAATTTTGACAATTGACATAATTTCGACATAAAAAATTGTAATAATTTAATAAATAAGATTGCCAATTTATTTAAACGTAGGAAAGTCTTTTTATTACAGTCGTGTAAAGTGAATTTAAAATAGTATATAATATAAGTTTCGAATTTTTGTTAATTTTTTCCAGAATTCAGTTTGTAAATTTTACGTTACCAAGTGTTAACGACCATGTTGAAAAATTAATCGATCAATTAAGGTGTCGTAAATATAATAACGATAGATAATCGAAACGAGTTTTTATAAATCAATGAGTACACCGAATAAAAGGAACGCGAGAGACGACTTGGCATTTAAATAAATTAAACTTGCTTTTCGTTTATGTTTTTAATTGCGTTTTTTGAATTATTTATAGATTGTTAGCGTCCCACGTAAGTGGCGTTAATCGTTATTAATATTAATGATCATACGTGGCGTCATACCTTTAATCTCTCGAGTTGATGCTCTCAACAGCCACTTGGTTCACATCCATGCTTCCTCTTCCTGTACAAATTATGTTCTTCACAATTATGTTACTTCTACGACATTGTTTATATTTCGTAACACCATACGATTCGAATCGATCATATAAAACTAACAAAAATAATTTATAAACCGAAATATTTTTTAAAACCACTTATAAACCGCACGAAAAATAATTTCACAAGATTGAAAATATTTTTATAAACAAATGGAGTAATTTCTTTCTAATTGTTAATCATACAAAATTAACAAGACAAATTCATAAACCAAAATATCTTTCGAAAATATTTAATAAATGTAAAAAATAAATAAATAAAAATAAAAATGAAGAAATCATTTCACGATATGTAAAATATTTTTATAAACACGTGAACTAATTTCTCTTTAATTGTTGAACGTTAGAGATGAAGAAATGAAAGTTTCTCAGTTTCCCAGTGAGGAATTCGGAAACGTGTGAAATAATTTCTGGGTGTTTTGCAACGGAAGCAGAAAGAATTAAGTTAAGCTGGTCGTTATAGTCCTGGACTGTATTAAGCGGCACTTAAACCAAGTTGTGGGCAGTTCAAAGAACAATTGTTTCACTAATTGGCATTATCCTGAGAAGTAACCCATAATTTTCGAATACACCTGCAGTCTACGGTGTACTTCGTCAGAGGGAAGTAAGTGAGTCGTTGTAGGTTGTCAATAAGGCTTATGGAAAATTTGATTTATGGTCAGGAAGGTTCTACAAGAACAATAAGTACATACCATAGAACTTAGAACTTCCTAATTTTTATTTTATGAATAGAATCTTCATCTTTCACAAAATTATATGATCTATTTGTAATAAATTATATATACTTTTTATTTTTAATTTCATCTAATAAAATGGAAAATTATTTCCATAAAATAAAATATTTTTATCTTCTATTTATAACGATAATTATTAATATTGCAATTACTAAAATACAATTATGTAACATGAGTGATTTAATTAATAAGAATTGCAATTTGTATTTCTACTTGTAGCATTAAGTACAGAAAATTTGTATAAAGATGTAACTCTGATTTGAAACAAAAATTGTTATTCTCAGTTCACCTAAATCCTAACAATTAAGTATCTCAAAAATATAGAAGGATATTTTTGCTATACTACCATTTTAATAATACCTAAATAAATACCTCACAAAATTAATAATACCTAAATAAATAATACCTTACAAAATTTTCCAATTAAAAAGATGCAATCACTCATCTCATATTTAAAAAAAGAATTACAATTTCCCACAGAAATTTTTCTCTCCAATCATCATAAATTTCAACTAAAAATCTTCATCAATCACCAATAAAAAAAAAAAAAAGAGAGGAAAGTAAAAGGAAAAAGAAAAATTTTTAATAAATAATAATATTTTCGGGACGAAAATATTAAACGAACACGTCAACCAATCAATGAATAATCGCGGATAAAAATGCACGCAATTAGTCTGAGCGACAAATGGCCGGTATCGATCGCGAGGAAAAATCGATCTGGACTTTTCAATGGCCGCCAATACGCTGGATCGGCGTGCGAGGAATTCCAGTCGTCGGCTGTCCGACGATATCGCGAGTGGCGTTCATTAAAATTCATTAAAATCGATAAGCTCCAATTAGACTTCCTTCGCGCGCGTATTTCGAAACTCACCCCTCGCGACGCGATTTTCGACGCGTTCCGGGAATCGCCTTAACGATCGTAAAATGCACCTCGTGCCCATCCGTTCAGCCGACAGTCCTCTTTCGACACTTTCCTGATAATCTCCGACGGATAATCTCGTTAATTGATTATTCTGTCCGTGTCATTAGCTTCGAGCATTTAATTCTAGAAATACGGACTCGCAATGTGCAGTTAAATATACCGTAGATGTACAGAATATATAGCATACTATACTATGCTACAGTTATTTTAAATATAAATATACCGATTATATAAAATATATTTACTAAAGATACATAAAGTACGTATTTTGTATGTATAGTATTTATATATATATAAATTTGAATATTATTTATATAGTGTTCTATAGTGTGTACTATAGAGTATATTATAGTAGAGTTTATATAGTATACAGTGTTCTATAGTGTATACTATAGATAGTGAATTATAGGAATTTTTTAAATTCCTTTTTATCATCTATTTAAAAATTTTGTTTATCAGAGTGTACTTTCAGGTACAGTGTTTTAAGCAGAATATTAACCCTATATTAAATCATAAATAATTATTATTAATTAACCTAACTTAGGGTACAAATAAAATATTGAGCACAAATTAATCTATACTATAGAGAGAGAATTATAGAAATTTTTTAAATTCTTTTCTACCATCTATTTAAAAATTTGGTTTATCAGAGTGTACTTTAAGGTACAGTGTTTTAAGCAGAATATTAACCCTATATTAAATCATAAATAATTATTATTAATTAACCTAACTTAGGGTACAAATAAAATATTGAGCACAAATTAATCTATACTATAGAGAGAGAATTATAGAAATTTTTTAAATTCTTTTCTACCATCTATTTAAAAATTTGGTTTATCAGAGTGTACTTTAAGGTACAGTCTTTTAGGCAGAATATTAAACATATATTAAATCATAAATAATTATAATTAATTAATATAACTTAGGGTGAAAATAAAATATTAAATACAAGTTAATCCAAATCTAATTCACGACTCTTAAATAATTAACATTGACATAAATATCCGCAATGAAACGAGGAACTAACCTTCATCTACAGCCACTAATATCGACAAGACTTCGATCTACCTTACAATAAAACTATTCATCTGAACTCATCGGGCAACCAATCATATATCCACCCAATTCCGATCCAAATGCACATAAATATATAATAAACAACCTGGCCAAAAATGGCGCTCCAATAAACAATCATCCATTGTGCCTGAAGACAAAGGTCTTCGACTCGTCAGCACAATGCGGACTCTGCATACATCAACGATCAGCCACGCAGCTAGACAGGGTCCATCGAGGGACCTTGCGTGTAACCAACCTCTACCCAGCCTGTAACGCGTGGAATAACCGCGAATAATCCTGGCCTCCAAGAATACACCGAAGAGCGTGCGACAATTATCCGACTCTACACAAATAGCGTGCACGTTTGGTCCGTCTACGAGTCGCGTTAGGTTGGTTGGTCAGAGAGGAAACGGCCGGTTTAATTGGCATGAGCGACAGATATCGCGGGCCTGGAACAAGGAAAAAGCGATTTGCCATGGGGCCACGTAAGAACCGTAGCATGTGTCAGTCCTCGGTGAAGCTTAATGGAACAATGGGGGTGGGGAGGGGGCCCGGTGGCAACTCGAGGGCCTGGCAGTCAATGAATCTGCTGGCCTTTTCCCATGCCCGCGAACAGCAACGGCAGAGTTCCCTCTCTCTGAGCGACTGTTCGGGTCCAGTCGATTTTATTAGCCTCTGACTCATTCCCTCTTTACTCCCCCGCCAGCCTTGCTGCCGGATATCTTTCCCCCTTTCCCTACTCCTCCTTTTGCCTCTGCCTCTCTTCGTCTTCGTCTTTGTTTTCTTCTTTCTCCTCTCGTCGGAGGATGTCATCCCGGAACGTCTCGACGTGACGTCTAAGGGGACGATATCGCTCCGTGGGGCTCGCGGGGTGCAACTCGGGGTTTGTTCGGAGAATGGTCAAAGTGGCTAGAGGGATGGCGAAGCATTGGGTGTAACAGTAAGAGGGTGGTTGGTAGAGATTTCGATCAGAACAGGTTGGTTTCTCTGGGACTGACGGTAGGGGAAGATTCGGATTCGAGGATCATGGGTAGAGGTGGTCGGTTTTGGCAGGAAGTGGGTGGGTGATAGGCACTGTCAAGCTTGGTTGACACGAAATCGCGCAATCTTTCAGGAAAGAATAGGTCAAGGAAGATGAAAAAGACCCTGAAAAGTTAAAGCCAAAGATAAGCCGAACGAGTGACACGATCTTCGAAAAAGGAATAGAGTCTAAAAAGTTGAAAGACAATGGGAGCTATTGACACGAAATAGACTTTAAACGGAAAATCGCAGGATGTTGAGAAAGAATAGCTCGCCCCATGATCTAAGAGGGCCCGTAGAAGAGCTAGAGAGTCGGAGGAGACGACAAAGACCCCGGGGGAAGCGGAGTCGCGATCGACCTGAGTGCGAAGAGCGACCAGGACGGTCGTGTAAATAGGGAAGAATCGTCTGGTCCGCTCGGTTCAGCGGACCTGTTTGTCTCGATGCAAACGATCGTGTGAAAGTCTCGCCGCCTCGTTAACGCCACCCTCCGCAGACCCCGCGAAGGATGGCCCTGGAAGGGAGGAGCCTTTTTAACCGGGCCCCAGAAGAAGTTGCCCAGCCGTGGCAGCGTAAGGAGGGGGGCTCCGTGCTGGGAAGAGGAAAGATTCCGGGGAACGGAGGAAAATAAACCGACGAGGACCTCCTCCTCTCTCGGCGAATTAGCTACTTTATTAACAGCCTGCCGCTTTGTTGCGGACGCTGCCTTAACGGACTCGCCTTTTCGACCTCAGGACCCGCTGTTTATTGCTTTTCCTTCCTCGCTTTTTCTCGTTCCCTCGCGTCGGTTTCTTCGCCTTCCAACGGTAATTTCGATCCCTCGCCACGAGGATGCCGGCATTTTTTTAGACCTCTCGTGCGTGGGGTACGAGAGTATAGAAAGTGGAGAGAATAAGGTGCAGAGAGGGCGAGAATGAGGAAGAGCGCGTGCAGCGACCAGCGTGCAGGAGAGACAGGTGAAAATGCTTGGAATTGGATACATGACAAGTGGAGAAGGAATGTTTGTAGCGGATGAGTAGGGTATAGCGAAGGAAATGGGTTGGAAGGATGGTGATTTAGCATGTGCAAGTCCTATCTCAAGGATTAGGTTTGTTTTTCTTCTGCTGGATAGAGGTTATGCGTTTCCTTTTCTTTTTAGATTGGTCAGTGATTAGTATTTGGGATTATGCATCGGTGATGATCAATTTCTGAGTCTTCCGAGCTATTGCAAACACTCGAATATATTTATAGAGTCCATTTTGCATTTGTTGTTATAGATAACAGAACCCCTAATCGGGAAGTCAGACCACCACCGTTGTGTATAGCATAATAACCGTGACGTGGAAATAAATAGTCTTTGACTCTTTGTGGCACAGGATTTCGGATAATAAAATAGACCCATGTTGCACAGAAATTCTATCGCGTTTTAAATGCAACAAAATTGGTATATTTTTACTAATAAAGGAATCGCATAATGCAAAAACGTAAAACCAGGAAAAAAGGATTGTCGCGATGAACCTTCCGCTTGCAACGATTGATGAACCTGTACAGGCACGCTGAATGTTGCCAACACGAGCGAATACGTTTATAACATTCGTCGAAGGTATTACCAACTGCTTTACGCGAATAAGACGAAATATAAACCTATGCGCAAGCAGCTATTGCAATATTTCGAGGTGAGACTAAAAATGTCCCATCATGCATTACGGTGCATCAAAAAGGTAGGACACTTAATCCCAGCATGCCTCAAAGAGTTAATTTGCGCTGCAAGATTTGTTGGAGAATGAGCAGCTCTCAGGTATGACATCGGGTATGATGGACTGGATTAGAAGATTGGACGAGTAAAGTAGATGAGCATACTTTAGCCTTTAATCTTGCGATTTCTAGGTGTTTACAGGTTTCTAATTCTTGTTTCAAAACTCGTAGAGAAATGAAATTAGCTGTGAAACCAAGTACGTAGAATTATTAACCCAAAGAGTTAAACGATCATAATTGTCTTATATCTAGCAATTGGGTCTTCCGCAATCAGAAAATATTAGACAGTTTTCCAAAATGAAGCTCCCAGGTGTAGACCATGAAAGTAGCTCATAATAAGTAACCTCAGAAGAGACATCCTGTTATAATGTAACTGCTAAATCTAGTCGGTGAATTAAATAGAAATCATTAGCAAATATGGTGACACTTACTGGCTCATTACTCATGTTAATGAGTCACGAGTGTGTCTAGAAAGGACGAAGGCATTGTACAATAAGCACGTGTTGCTCGTGAGCTCGAAAAATAATAAATTACAAATAAAATGAGAAAACCATCGTGTTTTCCCACCTAACCAATCACACCCTAACACGTGTACCGAGCCCAACACCTAACCTCGTTAGACTGAACGCGGACCAATCCAACGGGGATCACCCTGTACAAACTGCGGGCTCGAAAACCTGGAGCACACCAACCCGACGACATTCTTCTCGAAGAATTTTCCCACCACGAAATGGAAGAACGAGAGAGAAGAGTAAAAAGCCAGCGAAACGACCCACGATTTTCCCGAATTTCCCCTAACCCGTGTCATTGCTTCGAGAGAGCCGACCGAACCTGCGAGGAAACGCGAGTGGCCTGGAGGAAAAAAAATGGCGCGGAATCACCCCTGGAATCCGGCAGGGACAAAAGAAGGCGGCGGTGGCCGGGCCCCCTTTGAAACATAGTCTCATTATTTGCAAATCCGATAAATCTCCCTCCTCACCGCCGGCTTCCACGAAGTTCGCTGCGGAATCGGGCCAAGCGGATTGCGAGGGAATCGCGTGCTGCTGGCCATCTTCGTTTCGGTACCTGGACCCTCCGCCCTTTCATCCATCGGCAAAAATCTCCCCCCTCCCCCTCCCAAGGTCCACCTCGTTCGCGTTCGATACCTGCACGCTCTCGTCTCGGTCCTCCGCGTCTCGGGCCCTCTTGCGGCACTCTCAGCCGCAGAAACGGTGGAAATATTCGAGGTCAAGGTCGCTGGCGAGGATACTCGCGCACGAGCATACTCGGCCGTTGAATTAGGCGAGCCAAATGCGCGTTGATTGACGAATTTTTGGGGGGACACTCGTGAGTTACTTTGACAGAGTCTAGAGAACTGGTCCTCTATGAACGATCTAGGTCAATGAGGATTCGAGAGAAATTTTTGAGACGAGATAAATCTGAAATGAATGTTGAGTCAGGTAGGTAGGAAGCGTAAATTAATTAACACCTTCTTCTAGTTCTGAGTTTTTCAGAGATCACACTCACTTGGCAGGATCTAGAGAATTGACAGTTTATGGGTGATCTATGTTGGATTTAGGGGAAATTTTTGCAGCCGGGATCAAAATTCTCAGAGTCGAGAGAGTAATGTACAACAGGATTTCTCATGCATGGAAATGAGAAATGGTATGAGGCCATCGAACGAAATGATTGGCTCGATAATATGGTTCAATTAGCGCCGCTTGCTTCCCGTGGCAAATGGCCGGTTCACGCGTGCTTCGCGTCTTCCTTCGAATCGCTGCGTGAGAAACGTGCGCGATTTTTTTCATGCAGCCCAGTGCTGACTTGCCGAAAGCGTTTCGTGAAAGGAAAAGACGAGAACCCTGGAGAAAAAGCCCTATGGGAACTTGCTCCGATCGCTCACGAAGACCCCGTGAAAAATTCTTTCATTTCGCGTGCCGATAATTCACCTTCATCCGATGATCATATGCGAGGTTATCTACCTAGTGCAAATTTTGAAGAATCTTGCAGAATGAGACTCGTCCAAAATACTCGCCTTTCGTGGCTATAGTCTTCCTAGAATGATAGTCTAGCTGTAATTACTTGTCCCATCGTAAGCTACAGTGAACACGAAGATGTGTTCTCTAGTTGCTGTCAAGTCAAGTACCTAAAGGTACATCAGTCCATGTAGATACATCTACAATAAGGTATAAAATACAACAAGTTCCTGAAGGAACTTCTATTAGATTCTCGATAAACAGTCAAATATAGAAGCTGTCAAAATTCTAAGTCTAAGAAGCCCTATAATTTTTTCGAATAATTATCTTCTAGCTAAGTTCTGCCAATAGATGCTTAACCACTTGTACTGTAAAGACGTGTAACGCATACGTTTTGTCACAGAATCGCCAACGACGTGGTATACACGTCGTTAGGCAATTGTTACAGAAACACTGGACCGTTCTGGCACACGCGTCTGTGAATTTCTTGACAACGCAAGTGGTTAATAAACAGCCAAATAAGAATTGCCAAATAGTGATTCCAATAGACCAAGTGATTCCTTTCAAGAAATTGGTTTCTGACATGTCTCCTGTCAGGTCTCTAATAAACAGTCAAATAGAGACTATTAGATCCTGACTGACATCGATGGATTGCATCAATTATTGTTTAAGTATTGTACAGTGCCGATATGCAGCAAAGTGGAACTGCGAAAATCGTGACACTGATGGGCCGACTGGTTTCACGAATTTGTCAAAAGTCGGTAGGGTCCGGCGGCGAAGAGGCGTCCACTAGACGGATGCAAAGTGTCGGCGGTCCATTAAAGCCGGGCTTTCAATTCCGGCCAGCCGAAACGAACCCATCAGGCCGGCCCATATTCCAGAAACCATCAGCCGGGGCTGGAGGCCGAAACAAGCTCCGCGAACGCGATCGTTCCTCGCAATCTCGCCGAAGCTGTTCCCTTCTAAACGCGGCCCGAAACCCGAGCCGAACATTTTCGGCCCTCTCTTCGTGGCCGATCCCTCCGGAGCAAAAAGGATCTCGCCATATCCTTTGATCCTGCCAAGGAGCCGTTCGTTCCCTTTTCTTCTTCTTCTTCTTCTTCTTCTTCTTCTTCTTCTTCATCCTCTTCCCTCGGTTCCTTCCACCACTGGCCCTGGAAGGAAGGACCTCCCTGGACTTGGTCGCCGCTTTGGAGGTCCCGTTCCTCCCTTCTCGCCCCTCATAGGCAAACGGGAGGCTAACGGACGAGCCAGGGAGGGAGCCCGAAAGAACGGAGTCCGATGAAGACGGAGAGGTGCAAGGTGGTGCGAGCAGGAGGCCTGGAAAGGACAAGCTCTCATTTTGCTCCTCCTTGCCGCTCGCATCCTTTCCTTCTCAGCTGCTTACGCGCCACCTCGAATGCCTGGGCTGGTAGGTGAATTTTTTCGGCCTTTCAACGAATTTTCGCGGCAAGGAGACACGAGGTCTCTCGGTGACCTGGCTTCCTTTGACAAGAAATAGCGAGGAACAGTTGATAATGAAGATTTCGAAGAGGTGCTTTCTAGGTGGTCCTGAGGGATCACAGATCTGAGTGACGTTACTATAGTATTTTGGTAAATTGGGATTCGTTAACCGGATGATGACGAAGATTTGGAAGAGAAGCTATCTAGGTGGTTCTAAGGATCATAGATTTGGATAATATTATTATAGTATTTTGATAAATTGGGATTAATTAACCAGCTGGCAGTGACGGTGCTGTCAAGGTGCTCCTAACACTCCTAAGTCTGGTAAATTAGGGTTTACTTGGTAAGGAAGGTTATATAAGATAAGCTTTTAAATTGTGGCACGTAAAGAACCTCGTACTCGGTTCGACATTTCGAGCAGGCCCAGAGTGAAAGAATTCAAAAAGGAGTACCAGGTAGACCAGAAAACAAGACAAGAGGAAAGAATCCTACGTACCCAATAAATTCATCCAGACCCCAAGTATGCCAAGTACTGACTTACAGACTGGTCTGTACGGATTTCATAAAATACCAAAATCACTCGACCACCGAGTCCCATCCCCACCCTTGCCTCTCCCACCAAGCCCACACATGCCCAAACCGTGCCGTCCCATTATTCCTCGCCCGCCCCTCGCGCTACACCTTCGCCTAATCCCCGTGTAACCACACTACCCACCCCCACCTCCCGAAAAATCTCCAACACTCGCAAACGACAACGGACATCTTACCCCATTCACCGTCCTACTCCAACCTCGTCCCTTTTCCCAATCCCGGGCTCACCCAGTCGCGATCGCGGAAACGGGGCCCGCGCTCGCGTCGGTCGTTAGCCGTGTCCTGAACCGGCCCCGCGACCCGAGTCCGCGATCGTCGAAAAGCATCGGGAAAAAATACGAGGCTGCCGGCCTGTGCGCGATTTGACGTGGCCGCGGTGCGCGTACGCGCACACTCCGACACCCCCAGACACCGCTCCGTGGCTATAGCCACGACCACGAACCCCGTGGGCCCGCAGAACCGCATTCCAAGCCGGCTTCGTGGACCGGGCCCCGATCCGCGGGCGCGGGGTGGGGGTAGGCCGCCGCGAACGTTAGGAAGTGGCGGCGCGGCGGAGAGGGGGGTCCGGCGACGTGGTGGGGAGAAGAAGCGAAGCGGGCCGCGGAAAGGTGAGCGAGCGAGAGAGAGAGACGCACCGGCCGGGGAATAACTCGATAAAGCGAAGGACCCCTTCTAATTAAAATGAGTTCCGCCGTGGGTCCTCTCGTGTACGACTCTCGCCGCGGTCTTATTTCGTCGCGAATCCCCCCACCCACCACTCCACCCTACTCCCTGGCACGCCGGCCCAGGGGCCCGTTCCCGGCATCTTCCTGGTCCACTGGAATTCGAATGCCGGACACGTGGGAATTTCTGGTGGGGAGGCCTTTTTCGCGACCATGCGATCGATACCGCGGAAGACGCCTTTGGGTTTTTCCTTTGACTCAGGATCGGAGGGTGATTAGTTTTTTCGGGTCTACTGGGTTGCGGCTAGGATTGGGTTAAGTATTTTAATTTTAATTTTTTTTTTTTTTGGGGAGGGGGGTCAGTTTTATTTCGGCTGCGAGAGGTTTTGATGGTTGTGATGGAGTTTGGAGGAGGTAGAATGTGGGTATGGTTTCTTGGTTGATTATGGACTTTGTTAGTGAGATGTATGGGGTAGACTTGTAGTTGAGGTAGTCTAGTAGTATAACTGCTATTAAATATTTTTCTTCGGGTTTCTTAATGCGACGTGATATATTTTCTGTCAAACAGTTTTTATTTTACAAAATAAAATGGAGGTTTTAATTTTTGTATAGTAAAAGAGTATTGTAATTATTTAAATTTAAGTACCTATTTTTCGTCACATCTTTATTTGTTTATACTCATCTATCTGTAGTATTGTACTATATATATATATATATATATATACTATAGGATGGTAATTTTAATATCATTGTTTTATTCTTTGGAGAAAAATTATTTTTCAAAGAGCAGAATTAATTGTTCAGAATTTTTGATAATTTTCGATTAATTTCCCCATATATCTAATATGCGTGGAAAAATTTTTCGCTCTCTTTTATACGTACAATTAGGAATCCATCTTAGCAGTTTTTATGAATGAATACTTGAATGAATGAATTAAGCCTGGAGCCTTCATTCAACCTTCACGTTCAAACTCGTTAATTCCTTGAACCTACTTCTTTCAAATCAATCGTTTTTTATTCATCTTCATTCATTTCTATATTTTCCATTCAATTTACGAATTGAAGAAAAGCATAGATAATAAAGAAACCAGATGAAAACGAGGAATTTTATTTTACAGGAAGGATAATTATCGAAGAAATGAATTTTGCAATTGGAAAATTAATTTCCTTTAAATAGTCATTTTTTCGTGTTACCGATAAAAGTAATTCAGGGTCACATCGATGCTGATGAATCGTTTTAGAGGTCGCAGTATCGATTCAGCCGATTAGGGCCAGCGGACATGTATCGTGAGAGACGAAATTCTTGTTTCAAGGTTGCCAATGGCGGTACACGAGACATTATGGAGTCGCGAATTTTGCACGTTTAAAAATATTTTTACCGTACAAGTAATGTTCGTTATAAACGTTACAAATGATATTTAAATAATAACGACGTGAAACATGTTTTTGGGGTAAAAGTTTGCCTTTTGAATTGACAACGAGCTATCGAAATCGAAATCGATGTAAAATCACATTTATGTGATTAATTATTAGTTAATTTGCCCCGACGACAAGCAATAATATCGATAATTCGAGGAAGCTATAATTCTACTCTAATAAGGTAGTAGAAATATTAATTCTAAGAAGAACGAGTTATGCGAACCTGGTAAAATAGTGTCAATAGTGAGCATAATAATTTAAAGTGGTTAAGTGATTTGATTCTAATAAGACAATTGGTCACGAGGCTTGTAACGAGATATTAAGCTATTTAATTCTAACGAACTTCAATTTATTCAATTTATGTATCGAAGGTATGTTTAAGTTCCCCTTATTGAAATTGTATTGAAAATCTATTACTCGACGTATAAACGTGTTATTAGACATAGTAATATACAATGACAGGCCGTGATCTAGTTAAATCCAATTAAACTGTGATTCTATTCCAATTCAGATTATACGTAGATTGACTCGTTCAATTTTCTATTCTAAAATATATAATATATTTTTCTAAATTTTTATTCATTTTTAGTATATACGATAAAATTGCATATTTTTCGAATTATTTTAATTTAAAGGGAAATTTATATCCGAATATCCCTTTGGAAATTAAAAAATAATAATAATTAACAATAGTAATTTTTGATATATTATACGTAACATGGCGACTTATAGAAAATTCTTTAGGAGAAAAGTGGACAGAAAATTTCCCCATTGTCGAATTTACTGCCGTTGGAAATTAAAAAATAATAATAATTAACAATAGTAATTTTTGATACATTATATGCAGCATGGCGACTTACAGAAAATTCTTTAGGAGAAAAATGGATAGAAAATTTCGCCATTGCAGAATTTAATGTCGTACATTGTCGAATTCGTCTTTAAGGTGGCAATGGAGTATGGACAAAAAAGAAATATAGCATTCCATTTACAGAAACCTTCGTCGACCTTCACATCTCATTAACCTCTTCCAACAGAACAAGACTACCATCACTATGTACCAGCCTCCATAAACCTATACAACTTTTATGGGGGACATTTTTACCAGATTTTAAACGAAGGATTCAGCGAGAACCTAAAAAGATACTCAAGCTTCGTATCCTCCCATAGAATTTTATATCCAACTCTCAAGCCTTGGAAATAACCAAACTGTTCTATCAAAGCTATACTTCATTCACAGATTTTTCCAATTGAAGATCTCACTAGGACCACCCAAATCGTCGAGAAAATATTATTTTCGATAAAATCAGACTTCACATGCCAGCTCAGGTATAGTTCCCTACGATGAGTACAATTTACTCACAAAGTAACAATAATCACAAATGTACAAATATTTATATTTCATTAATTAAACGAAAATCTGCTAAAATTAATTTTCCTGACACCCAACTAAAAAATCCAGCATGGAGTCAACGATGACACTGTTCCCTCGTTTGACAGTCCCTATTTTGACTCCATAATTCAATATATAATCCAAACATCGAAAGATCCCTGCAGAGACGTTGCCAAACCTAACCTAAAACCTCCTAACAATACCCCTAACATCACAGGTAACCACCCTAAAACATACTCAGGCAAGAGGATCGCTCATGGCTCTGACATCCAACAGAGAGCACGTGATTGAAAAACAGGCAGCAAAACCAGAAGCAGTAAAAATGGCTCGTAGCCCAAGGAGACGCCTTCTCCCTGTGATCCTCGCGATTCCCTAAACGCGTCGGCCGATTAAGCGAGGAACAGAGGGCCTGGTACACCGGTGTGGCATAGTAATTAAGACCTTATGGGGGCATCCCGAGGAGTCATTCCGCCGCGGCGTTCTATCGCACAATACATCCAATTTAATGACCCGATGCGTAAATCAAATCCCTCCGCGTGCCTCTCCATCGAAATCCTCCGGCACGTTCCATCTCCTTCGCGCCATGGCGCTCGGCTCGTTCCCTCTTTGTCCACGTAGGAGGTGGAGGCTCCTTTGAAACCAGACAACCTACCACCACCAGCGCCGCCAACATCAGCATCGGCACCATCTCTCGCAAGGTGGGTCGCCTTGGGTGATACATGACGTTTCTCACGGTGATAATTATCACCGTCTGCGTGGCCAGGAGACAGTGAGTCTGCCTTTGTAGGAATACTCGCCATTAAAAAGTTCTAGGAGAATGGATTGGCTCGAGTTAGCTTTGGTGTGGCTTGCACCTCGTTGACCGACGTCGTTGAGTGTTTTGTTGGGTTAGGTTTTGGGATTGTTGGGTTTGGTGCTGGGATTGCGGGTTTTGGGATTTTAGGCTAGTGGAGTGGATATGGGAAGTGTGAAAGTGAATACGTTATGTAATACTGGGTGATATTCCTAAACCATTAGGATAATTTCTCAATTGTTATGTAATTGGGATGTTTTTTCATTCAAAGAGGATAGCGGTGGCTGTTAATAGGATTTATTTATTACCTATTGCCAATGGAGATGTCGGGTTTTTAAATCTCCTTTGAGATTCATAATAGTCATTGATATTAGAATCTTTGGTATGTTGTTTATAATGGATAGCGAGGTCTAGGTTTTCTGTTACTATAAATCATGAGAAGATAATTGAAACTTCTGGTAGACTATGTGATTGGGCAGAATGAGAAAGGCTTTAATATGTCTGTAGATGGGCTAGATATATTTTTTAGAAAGTGGAGATGTTATATATTGTATGATGCCGTGTTATATTTGCACACCGTAGGGATAATTTCTCAATTGTTGTGTAACTGGAATATTTTTCCATTCAAAGAAAATAGCGGTAGTTGTTTGGAGGCCATCAACAGGATTTATTTATTGCCTGTTGACACTGAGAATATCAAATCCACCAAATAGTGAGTTGCAAATGATTTGCTTTTGTAATTACTGAAAATATAATTGCAAGTTTGAGCATTCTATATCATTGGAGAGAATGAACAAGAATTTAAATGATATTCCTTCATCTGAAGAAGATAATAACTATTTGATTGTGTTATTTTTGAGATAGGACCAATAGCTAAATACAATCATTTATTTTCATTATATCACTTAAATTATAACTATTTATATACAATACACTAAGAAACACCTTAGAAGCAAGTAATTCTATGAAATTTCCATCATTATCATATTTCTATAAAAATGTATCCACTCAGATCATCTATATGTATCCTATAATGTTCTAGATCTTAGGATATTGATTTAAAATACATTTAGGCACACGTTACAAGAGTATAAGTAACTCTATTGTCAAATTGTCTCTTTATCAAACATCCCCTACATATTTAACATCTCTGTAAAAGTGTATCCACTTAAACCATCTATACCTGTCTTATGAGATTCCAGATCTTAGAACACTAACTTAAAATACACCTGCCTTTATCTCAAACATATCAGTCCAAGAAAGACTCTCTTTTTACCCAATTATCTTCTCTCTGACTTTATCTATAAATTGGTCTTTAGACGTGTCCTTGTTGAAATTTAAATAAGTACCGAGGATCTCATGAATTTCCTAGGGTGTCTCCCAATGGTGTCCTCGACACCTAGCCCAGTGGTTTCTGAGCGAAGCTCAGGTATACCGCTTTTGGGCGATAATTGAAAGTCCGTTAGTCCAGATGTCCACTCGGAAGAATAAGATTACGATACGTCAATTGAGCATAAGGTTGTCAGGCACTGGAAACATTGGGCCAGGTATTCTTCTGACTCGTAAAGCAATAGAATACATAACCTAACCTCTTGCACTTCGAAATGTTAGCAGATGTTACGTCCATGTGGTGAATCGAAGTTACAAAAGGTGTCTTGTACGGAATCGTAAGAAATTACGATTCTTTTTAGGAATGGAAGAAACGGTTGTTCCTTTTTCTTTCCTTCTTTTTTCTCGGTTTCCTTCGAAACGAACGTGGTTCACATGGGATAACGTGACCAGTGTTTCTCGCGGAGCTGATCACCTTGAAAAATGATATACCTTGTTCTGATTAATTATTGCCAAGTCCGAAAAACAAGAAAACCGAGAGCATATGTAAAGTTATGCCCGCCATAAATAAGCGCCTCGCTCCAAATAGCGTATTTATTTTTCCTTGTACGACACGTCGTATTTTTGTAACATTAACAGCGTATCTCTTAATGGCCGTAAAATTTGTTATCGGTTCAATGGAGGTAATCATAATTTGTCAGCGATTAATCCTACTTTGCACTGTGTACTACCGCGATAGGTTATGCGAGTGGTGATAAATCAGTATTGCAAAGAATTTGCGCGGGATTATTATGATATTGATAATATTTAAGTGGATAATTGTTTGGTGACCAGTATCGAGTGAGATTAATTCAAAAGTTCGCCGTGGGAGAATAATTTTTCTGGTTTATTGAGGTTAGGTTGTCTTGCTGAGGTAAATGTTCCGATATTTTTATTTACTGCTTAAACGATTTATTTTATAGATTTTGCACTATTCCAATGTTTTATTATTCGAATATTTTAATATCTGAGCTGTCTGCTTTATTAAAATTTTACTACTTGAACGTTCTACTATGGAAATATTTTACTATCTTATTTTATTATTTATATTTTTACTAGAATATTTTTATTTTTTTTATTTTGTATGGATATCTGTAGAGATACGAAGGCAAGGTGTTATTTAGTATTTAAATTTTAATTTTAAAATACGACGGGTGAGATTTCGACGATTTCGTAACTAGTAATATCGAGTTACGTTTAAATGATTACGCTTACTGATCGAAATTTATTACCCGATAATTATATTTACAATGTTAAATAATTGTCGGTTAACCATATCTTCATTAATAACCAGTGCGTTACTACCCATAAACGGTCCTCATATTTCTCAATATAATTGTTCGCATTCTCGCGTATTTTTCGCACTCGCAAATGACGCTGGATGAAAATCCTTTTGCCATATTTTATGGACAGCATGGCAATGTCAATTAATTTTTATACACTTTAATAGTTATTAAGTTACAAACGTGACCATAAGTCTCGCTGCGGATAATAAAAATAACATTAAAATTTTTTAAATCATTTTCAACAGCTAAATATTTTAAGTGAAATCACAAAATTCAAGATAAAAAAAGTTAGAATAGAAGTATAATAATCTAAGCTCTAAGATTCAAATTAATTAAATCCCTGCAGATGAATAACAATCCAAAATTCAAAATCTAAATTAAAATTAAAAGAATATCGAATATTATATAAAATTCAAATTTGGCTGCCAATTTTTTAATATAAAAGAAAGAAAATTTCCTTCGTTTTTTATTGATTAATTACGAATTTTTTCGTGTGAGAAAATTGGAAAACCTAAATGAAAATGCTCTCAAATACGAAAGGGGAGCTTTTGCTTGACGTTGAAGCACGGCCAAAAGAACTTTCGCTGCTTTTGCTACGAACAAACATTCCACTCCGAATGGAAGGAGGTGTGTTTCTCACGTTGATAATTATCACCGTCTCAGGAAGAGAAAGAGGGATTGTGTTCTTCCGTGGACGCCCGCTGAAGTTTGCACATTCGTCGGCGCAATTGACGATAACAGGTGGAGTGCAATGACAAACGCAGTGCAAAGTGTAACGCTCTGTTCTGCGTTGTTACATTACTCGTAAATGTGTAATCATCTACGATCTCTCTTAATAAACTCTTTTCGTTCATTTCGAATATTAATAAATATTAATAAATAAAATTTCGACAGATGCTCTTTCACTCACTGCAGTTGGAAACAATGAAATTTTATTTTGACAGAAAATGACCAATTTTTGTACTTTGTACAATTTTTAAACAGACCAAACATAAACATAGTACTCTTGAACTATAAATCACTCGAAAAAATATATCCTATCATATCTTATCTTTAAATAAATAAAGGAAAGAATTTATGTATAATCTCTCACCACCAAAGAAGAGGAAAGAAAAATAAATAAATATCCTAAACAATTTTTAAGCACTTCTAAATCAAAAAGCACTTATCAAATTACCACCCCTAAGAAACTCCCATTACTTTTACAAAGAAATAAAAAATGGAAAATAAATAAAAAATACATACAATCCCAAACACCTCTAATTGTACCAAAAATGACCAAAAACGTCATTGCAGTGGCACCAAACAATTCGAGAAACACCCGTCGAACTTCCACCCCCCAAAACCACCCCCCACCCCCCAAGAAACCAAATACGAGAAAAAAAAAAATTTCTTTCACCGAAAAACGAAAATCGAGTAAGGAATAAAGAAGAAAAATTCGTGGCACACACGTGGGGACCATAGAACATGCATTAAGAGATGTGTAGCCGGAGAGGTACAGGTCGTTAGTGAATTCCTGGTAAGGATTTAATTTATTCAGACGTGGCCTCGCGAACTGATTCCCATGTGCGACTCGGATCTTTAAAAGCCCGGCTGCCGAGTCACAAAACAAACACTCCGGTCGGTATTAATTCTCGTTAGTGCCCTCCGTTGCAGGATTACCGATTACTTTTCGAGAGGGAGGGAAAGAGGGAGAGAAAAAAGGACGGGGAAAAGAGAGAAGTGGGAAGGAGAAGAAATCGCGTTGACCGGCTGCTTTATTGAGATCCGGGGTCGAAATATGTCTCGACGTTTCCACTCCTTTCCACGCCCTTTTTCTCCCCTTTTTTCCTCCTCTTCTTCGTCCTTTTTCTCGCCCTTCTTTCTCTCCCCGTTCGTACCACGCGCCATTCGCACGGGACGCCGGGAAATATCGCTGCGCGCGCACACTGGCCGCGCGCGCACCCGATTTATGAGCGTTCTTACGCCTTCTTCCGCCTCGACTCGATAAAGCCTGATCACTCTCAGCCTCTACGCCAGCGTGTTTACGCCAGACTGATCGATACTATTAATTCCTCCCCGGTTTCTCCTTCATGCCTTCTGTCGTGATTAGGAGCCACTGGTTCCTGAGTAATTCGCGTCTATTTCTAACGATGATCCCGCGAGTTTCTGAGTCTAATAATGATTCTAATAACGTCGTTTCAGGCATTTTTGTTGGTTAGGAATATGCAGTAAGTGGAAAAGATCGATTGTGAGGTTATGTGAATCTACGGAGGGTACAGAAGAGAGAGATATCAGTGGATGTTTATGTTTGTTTGATTATGTTTGATGGACTAGAAATGGAATTTATTATGCTTATTTGATATTCAATTTTTGACTGTTTCTCTTGTGAGAAACGTAACTATTTGCATGTATATTCCTGATTTTATAGTTATCATTTGTAACTGGAAATGGAGGAATGTTTATATACGTTATATTCTGAATGTAAATATGCCTTATTCGGCGTTTAATTTTGGTTGTTGATATCTGAGAAACGTGTATATTACAAAAATAAATTAGAAACTTGTTTATCGATCAACTACTGTGGTCCAAAAAATTTTAAAAGTTCAGAAAATGGAATTAACCACTTTGGCTGGGAGAAGGCAAATGTCATGTTATACATACATGTATATCAAATTTAATCTCATGATTTATCAGAAACGTGTCTACATCTACGTACGTCACTCATGTGATCACTCTCCCCAATTTTAATAATTACCGGAAGCTTTAATTGCGACTAATTAATCGATCAGACAGGACCAAGGGCATATTTAATCGCGATTTAAAAATCCGATTTTCTCACGCACGGGACAATAAAGTGGGCTATTTTAAAGGCGAAGTTTACGGGCACGTTCGGCCGAAATTCTGATCGGAATCGAGCGGGACCGGTTGGCCTTTGCATTCTTGCGATTGAGAGCCTTTGCAAGGGTGCACCGACACGCCTCGGGCGGTTCCCATTGCATCGTCGCTCCGGACGCCGACACATTCGTTTCTCGGTGCAACATTGCACCGGCGGGACTTACACGATCAAACTGTAAACACGGCCGTTCGATTGCCCTGGGACACGTGGGGGAAAAAGTTCGTGGGCACGTGATGCGAAACGATTTTTCTTACAGAACAAGCATGGCCCAAAGAAGATAGAGAACGAAAATCGTTCGTTGCATGAGTTTGGTCCGGTTTGCTTCGGTTTGACTAGGTTTAATTTGGTTTGAATCTGTTTGAATCTGTTTGAATCTATTTAAATCTATTTAAATCTGTTTAACACGTATCGTAAGTTGAATTTAGGGATGGTTTCGAGCAGTTTATTTCGGTTTGGCTCAGTTTGAAACGATTTTTCTTCCAGAACATGGATGGCCCAAGAAGATCGAGGACGAAAATCGTTTGTTGGATGAGTTTGGTCCGGTTTGGTCCGGTTTGCTTCGGTTTGACTAGATTTAATTTGGTTTGAATCTGTTTAAATCTGTTTAAATCTATTTAAATCTGTTTGATACGTATCGTTAAGTTGAATTTAGGGATTGTTTCGTGCAGTTTATTTTGGTTTGGCTCAGTTTGATTCAGTTTGACTCGGTGTCACGAGTCCAAGGATCGATGAAAGGTTTGGCAAGTTTCCGTTCCTGATGCAACGTGCTGTGAAAGTTTGATTTGGGAGTTTGTGGTTAAAGTTGAAACGAAAGAGCACTCGGCGTTTCTCTCGACGGAGAAAAGAGGTGAAGGATATTTGTTCAATCGAGAGCTGCTTCTGTCCGGCATGAAAATGTGGACCAGTATTTTTTATGTCTGCTGTGGGACAATAAAAATGCAATTGGTATACTCCGATTAATCAAACTGTATATACATCTGTAACTAAAATGGTAATTAATAATATCAGGATTCGGGATAAATATTAATATATCATTCTAAACGATCCATCAGACTCTCTCTCTATAATCTCTTCCTCTAAGATGCTCATTAGCTAAACTTCCATAAGCTAACGTTTCAATTTGATCATTCTTTGCAATATCCTGTAACCTCTCTCCTAACATCAGCACCAGTTTCCCCTATATCCTTTTCAACGTCTTAGAACCTCCGAAATCCTCATCAGGTAAGATTGCATAAGGTCTCCCACAATCCTCATCAGTTAAAGCGTCACGACCAGTCTTCCAAGAATCGTGCACACCGTATAGCCTCTTATCCTGATATTCTCACCAACTAATACTTCAATTTTCCCAACATCCTTCGCAACATTCTTTAATCTCTTCCTCTAGCATTTTCACTAGCCAAAACTATTTATCCAATTTTTGCAACATCATCAACAACCTCCAAATCCGTTCCTCTAAAGTCTCAGGATAACGTTCCTAAACGCGATGAACCTTCCCTGCCTAATCCCAAATCTCGCAAAGAACCTGGACACCTCCGAAAGACCTAGGCAGGGAAAGTACCAAGCCAGGTCCGCTATATACCTCCGGTGTCCACGTCAGCAGCCACCTCCGATTCACCTACTTCCGTGACTCTCCATAATTCCCCCTGTAACGATCCCTGGCTGCAACTCCGGGCATCTTCCTTCTCCCAGCGAGCGTCGGTCGTGGCAAGCAGCCGATGGAATGCGATTCATGTAGCCAGCGATAAACCTGCAACCGGGACCACACATCTTCCCTCCCTTACCATCGACTGTTCCTCTAACAACGGATTCCTCTTCGATAGCCTACGCGTTGGATCTCACCTGCCCCGAATCTAACGCGACCTGGACACCCAACTAGGGTGACGTAGCGTGAACGGTGACGGATTGCACGGTAGTGTACAATGTGGAAGCATCTGGAACGTTTCTGCGACGATTCGCGGGTACGTAATGGTTGAGCACAGCTCGCTGGGATCGCAGTGAATCACCTTGTGAAGGTGGGCCGCCAGTTCCCTGGGCTAAGCCTGTATGCACGTGGATAAGCACTGCTGTAAGTGTATCCGAGCTCATGCACGAGTCCCAGCCGCATACCTTTCCCTCCTTCTTCTTGTCTCAAGCTAAACCACCTTCTCTCTCCCCCACCCCCTTGGCTGACCGCCTCTCGCAACCACCGCCTACCATTCGCCCTTCTATCCCCTTTTCCCTCCGCTCTCCCGTTCTCTCCGGCTGCACGGGGCCAGACCTTTAATCCAATCTGTGTAATAAGCGCTGCCCTTTAAAAAGCGCGGAAACACGCCGCGTACGCGACGACCCTTTGCCTGTTGGCAGTTCGACGTTCCGGTCAGTTGGGGTGGCGTGGGCTTGGCGATATCGTGGCAGCAGTTTGGTAGCATGGATTTTTTCGCTCGGCTGAAGTTCGGGATCAGGTGGAAGGTTTCGTGGAGGTTTTTAGTCGCATTCTTCCGGTGAAGTGAGGTGCTGGGGGGAGGTTCGGGGTTTGGAGGTGGGCATGGGAGGTGAGGAATTTTTTAGGAGTGGTTTTAGGTGCGGTGAGTTCGATGCAAGTGTTGTTTAGGCGAGGGAGCTTTGTTTGGAGAGATGTCGAAATTGACGGGATGCTTGGTGTCGGGGTCCTTCGTGGGACGTTGCTCCGCGAAATTCAATGGGGTACGGACATTTCCCATGTATGGGACGTTGCATGTGTCTCTTCGATACTTAACCCTTTACGCTCCAGTGGCGCCATCGTGGAGACCCTTCCCGAGCTATCGAAAGCTTGGACAACTGAGAAACGTCAGACCCACCGACAGCCTAGCACAACCGACAATCTCAAAACCCAAATACGACCATCGGCTTTCATCTCACCCCTAAACCCCATTGCCTCCCGTGACCACGACAACCCCGATCCTCACCTGGTACCACCCCGAAGCAAGTGCACATCCGCAAGCCCGTACCCCGAGAAGCCCCTAGTGCCTTGACTTGACGGAAGCCGGGCTGATCCGAGTGATGCGAGCAAGCAGCCAGGCTGAAGCAGAAGAAATGAAGAGAGCGTGCGTGCGCCAGGCGGAAAGTCACGTTTTCGAGGGCATTGGCGGGGCCCGGAGGAGGGGGAGGATGGGAGAGAAGACTGAGAAGAGGACTGAGAAGAAGAAGAAGAAGAAGAAGAAGAGGAGGAGGAAGACTGAGAAGAAGAGAAGGAGGCCTGGGCCGGAGAAGGCTCTGTTCGGCTGTTCGCAGGCCGACCCTGATCCTTCGTGCCTTGGGACCCACCACGCCATGGGATGCCTCCTCTCCTTCAGCGCCGGTCGGCGGCTCAGCATCCTTTAATATCTCTCGGCGGCCTCCTCTCGTCGAGCGTTTCCTCTTTGTCGCTCGTGTTCGCTCGGGCCCTCCCCACCCCCGTGGCGGGCCCTCGCGGTCGGCCACTTTCGATAGCATCTTGATGGAATGCCTGCGGGGTAGGTACCTGCCGCATTGTCGGCTCGGCTCCGCTCGTGCTTTCGCACTCGCCGTGATCGCTCGTCGTTGTGTCCTGCCGCCGCTGCTCGTTCCTGCCTCTCTTGCTGTTCTTGCTGTTGTTGTTGTTGTTGTTGTTGTTGTTGATGTTGATGTTCCTGCGGTGCCGTTGGTTGGTCGGTCGGCCGGACAGGTTGGCGCGTTTCGGTGTTGGTTTCTCTTGGCCCGCGTGTCGCCTTCTTGTTGCATTCATTCCGCTAGTCGGGCCCCCTCCTGGCCCAGCCGATCCAATCGTGTCGTTGGCCTGGTATTTTCCTCCGCCGCGGCGACCTTGCGTCCGCGATGACGAAATCTCGCTCGCCGATGGGAATCGCGTTTTCGGCCAACACATTACCGTCGCACTAGACGGCAAGGTTGTCGAGCTTTTCAGCTGCTCCGCCGCTCACGGATTTTCCTTGGGAGTCGCACTTCCGTGGGACTCAGTGGGAGCGAGTTATGAATCGTACGTGGATTGGGCTATCTCGTTGTACCTGGGACTCGTGAATGACGGATAGGTGGGGGTGATGCCACGATCCGTGGAATTATTTCATTTTTTAATGGGCTTTGGGGGCTGGGGATCGGATGGTAGTTGTGTTTGTGTTTGTTATTGTTGTTGGAGGGGCGAGGACAGATTTTGGTATTGGAAAGGGCTTTCACGTTGAGCTCCTTGGATTTTTATTGAGGATCAGGTTGAGGATTTTTTTAAACGGTTGTTTAATGTTGATCATTTTGAGCTTGCAATTTTCTAAGCTGTTTTGACAGGTTTGACAGATATATGTCAAACATAGGTAATTTTGTAAAATTATTTGGCAGATGGGATAAATTTTTTGTTTCTTTTTCAAACGTTTTCCTAAATTTGTATTTGTCAGGGATGCATTTCGTGTATCGATACTTATTTTTGATATTTTTGCTATGAATTAGTTGTGAGAGTAATAAATATTCGCTTCGAAAGTCTATTAAAAATAATTTACTCGTAAAAGCAATAACTGTTCGGTTTTTATTGCTTGGTCGATTATTGTACTTTATTAACATACCTGCTTTGTGATTTATTATCTTTCTGTTTCATTTAATGCTACGATACATCAATTGTTTTTAACTCCCATGTGATTACCCCGATATTCGTTTATTTTTTAATATTCCCTGTGTCTAATTATCTCCGTTGCATTATCATGAAAATAAATAAAAAGTAAATACAAATTTTTACGATTATTATTTTTTATCTCATTTTAAACCAATATTCCTAATTTCCCTAATTAATATCATCGATTAAAACTCGTATCTTTTTAAATAATATTCTAAAAATTATTTATATTAATATATAACATTTATAAAATTTAATCTAATTTATAATGCTATAAAAATTAATTAACAATATCTTTAGGTAAAAGAAATTCTATAAAATTTCTCTTCTTCTCGATCTTTTTTAATTACGACTACTTGGAGTATCATAAATTTTCCAAACATTATGATCTAACTGTTGCCCGCTTTTCTTTATCAAACACAATTATCAAAGGGGGCATCTTTCTTTTACAAGGCAGTGATCATTAATAATTTACAGCCAACGATTGATCTCGGCGATCTTTGAGCTTTCCATTGTTGCATAATACGCAATGTTTTCGTGTGCGTTGGAACGCGAATCAAAATATTAATTACACCGTTCCCTTTTATAGATCAGGAGGCCCCGATGATGAATAATAGTTATGAATAACTATCGAGCACGGTGCGCGGTTGGCCAGTGATTTATGCGTTTAACACTTTTCTTCAAATCGTTACGACTGTTCCTGATAAAGATCAACATTAATCACCCGCGCGTTATTAATTGCTCCAATTCGCGATACGCTTATTTCGCGTTTCAACGGATACTACAGAGCCACATGCAAATCACTCCGTCTTCGAAAGTCACGATTTTACAGAGTAAATGAAATTCGTTTCATTTTCCTGCAATTTTAACGAATTTTGAGAAAGAAGGAAAACCGAAATATTTGTTATCTGCCATTATCTGCATTTCAGGTCTGCGAATTTTTATTACGCGTTAATTTTCAATTATTAAATTATTGTTTAATATTACAATTTTAATATATTTAGAAACTTTTTTAATTTTTCTTCTATTTCTCTTAATATTTAGAATTTTTTAAATTTCGTATGAAGAATCCTATTTATTTTTTCCATTTATTTTTATTTAAAGATTTCGAATAAACGTATGGAAATTCAAAAAATTGGGAAGATTCGTAAAGCTATAAGAATTGAAATATCTTTATTACACATTAATTTGATGATGCTCTATGCTACTTTATGTGCACTTGATTTATTAATTTCATGGAATCATGGCGTCCCATAAGATGACTGCATCTTCGCTAAGACGTTGCGCAATAATTGAAATGCAATCGGGATTACATCTTGTTTGTAGGAATATTATCTTGTAATGCCGTCGAGAGAATTTTAATCGGCTTACGTCCGATTTATGGTGGTGTTTCGCTCGTTTCTGTAAGGGCCACTCGTGGCTTTCTTAAATGTTATTTAATTCGACGTGAAAGACGGATTTCTAACTTTGTTCACTGCATTCGCAAAATTAGAAAAGCGTTTAATTTTTGGACATTAATTTTTCTCCTACTTTTCAATATAAACAGATCATTAACTGATGAAAATCACTAGAAAATTTAGAATTTTTATTTTTTAAATTATTAAAACTATGTAATAATTTTTGGTAAAATCAAAGATAGCTTTCCACTATTTATTATCTAATTATTATTATCTATACAATATTTTTGAAATAAATGTGTGTAGAACTGTATAATGAAATATTAAAATTTTATTGAAATATAAAAATTTAAACTCCCTTTATATTACTAATATAAAATATATTTATAAAAACAACTTTCTTTAGTTATCTTTTTATCTTCAATAGCAATGAAGATAATTTAAAAGGACACCCTATATAGATGGTGATTATTCTCTACACGGATAGTACATAGAATACAAAAATTTATGACAATAGTTTATTGCCAAAAATTTTTTTTCGTCTTTTTATAAATCTAAAATAATAATAAAATCGGAAAGATAATTTGCACAATAGTAAATTCACGACGTTCTGAAGACACTATCAGGGGTTAGAGTGTTATTCGAGAAAATGGAATCCAACTGGCCCAAATGGGAAGCTACTATACTTATTATAGCAACATTTCCACAGTAGAGCTATCACAATTATTATAATAGTGTTACTATAGTGTTACTATAGTGAATCCAACTGGCACAAATGGGAAGATACTATATTTATTATAGCAACATTGCCACAGTAGTACTCACAATTATCATAATAGCGTTACTATAGTGTTACTATAGTCGCTATAGAAACGTTACCATAGCTTCCACAGAAATATTACTATACATCCAATAACAATGATGCTATAATTCCTATAATCACCGTCATCATCGCTGCCATAACAGCTATACTATTAAACACTGCAATACCGTCACCAAGGTAATTACACCACCTAAAACGTACTCCATGCACACCCCTAACACAATTTGTATAATAGTAAATTCACGACGTTATGAAGACACTACCAGTGGTTAGAGTGTTATTTAAGAAAATGGAATCCAACTGGCCCAACTGGGAAGCTACTATACTTATTATAGCAACATTTCCACAGTAGAGTTACCATAATTATCATAATAGCGTTACTATAGTTTTACTATAGCCGCTATAGAAACGGTACCATATGTTCCACAGAAATATTACTATACTTCCAATAACAATGATGCTATAATTCCCATAATCACCGTCATTATCGCTGCTATAACAGCCATACTATTAAACACTGCAATACCGTCACCACGGTAATTATACCATTCAAAATGTACTCTATACACATCCCTAACACCCCTAATACCCCTAACATCACATCAATTTACCTGTAACCCATAAATTTCGCCAGTCAAATCCCACTCAGAACACGAAAACCCCATCAGGTACCGCTAGGTTGCAAAGAACCGCGTCTCGATTTTAATTCGCAGCACGCTACTTCACACTCGGGGATGACGGGGTTAAACCGATTGGCAACCGATGTACACGGTGAAATTGCTGGCAAGCTCGCGGAACCGAGTCGCAATGGAACCCTGGCGCACGCACACGCGCGCAGCAGAAATCTCTTTATGCGGCCAGGCGAGCGTGGCAATCGCGCGGAACGTGTTTCGCGCGAGCTCGTGTGGGTGTACACGTGGTCCGGGGCCCTGTGCTCTGACCCCAACCTTTCGATTTCGTCCCTCTGTCGGCGCGCCGCGCATCCGTCGCGCATCCGTCGCGCATCCGCCGCCGCGCAGCCGGGCCGCCGCGGCCTCACGGGGATCAGCCTTAATGGGGGTAGCCGTGGAATTCCTGCGGCTCGTAACCCGCGATTTGCCGCTCGCGAGGTGGTTGCGTACGTGCGTACAATATCAGCGAGGGGAACACCGAGTCTCGACCTTTTATTCCTCCTCTTGTTAACCGCTCCGCACCCTCTCCTCTCCCACCCCACTCGGCCCAGCATCCTGCCCCGTAGTACTTCCTCCTCTCGGGACTGTCGCATGGAAACCGCGATTTCTCATCGATCCAGACCTTCCTTCTCGCGTGTCTTCGCGTTCGTTCCACGAACAGGTCACCGATCCAACGGGATTTTTAATCATTTTATGGGCATTATTGCATTATCGGTAAGTGGGGAGGGTGAAGATGGTGAAGAGAAGATAAGAGTTTGAATATCTCATTGGTGGATTGGAAATTCTGATTTATGAAAGAGAGTAGATTTCTAACCACATTATAGGTTTAGAAAGTATCTTTAATTTTCTATGGGACTTTTAGTAATTTTAGTATTTGTGTGAATCTTAAAAGGAATTAAAAATTAGAAATACACTGTATTATATTTTTAAATAATTTTTGGAAAATATTTTACCGATGTAGGAAGTTCGTAGCCATAAATTTATGTTGCATAATCATTGTATTGCAAAGAATAAATATTTGAGAGATAATGTGCTATATTTTCATTGAATGCTGAAATTATTGTTAACGATAATGACAGTTGAATTTCGCTGTATTCCTTTAATTAAATATTTCAAATTATTTACTCGTTCAAAAAATAAAAATTGCTAATATATACAGAACATATCAGAGCAACATCAGCTTGATAAATTAGTCATTAACTCTTTAAACCAGGCCCAAGCTCACTCTGTAAACCACGAAACAAATTGCAGCTATATCCCATATAACATACCTTTATCTGACCAATTTGAAAAATTCCCTCGATGGGGAAAAAAATCGGCAGGAAATTGCACTTTTATCCCGAGGCGAGATACATACACGACACAACGTTCCCCTGGTTCTTTCTCTCTTCCTCTCGCCTGCACTTTCTCCTATCCCTATAGCGTTCGAACGCGAATTCCGCGTTTCGTTCGCCCCTGGCCGGTTTCTTTTACACGCCATCGATAACCGGCAATTACCGCGTCACGATTCTGCCCTTAGAACCCCGCTTAATAAATTGTCGACTTACTTCCCTGGCACCGTGCGCCGACTAATCGAAGACGAGCGGGAAAACGGATGATTTCGCGGCCGATTTAAACGAAACTCGAACCCTCAACTGTCCGGGCCCACTACGACCCGGATTTGTCCAGCAATTTGAAGGGACAGGAGGAGTGAACGGGGTATAGTGACACGAGACAGCCCTCGAGTTGTGATATTTAAAATTAATATTCAAATGACAGGGAAATAAATATTAAAATTAATCTAAAATTAATTCCGATATAACGTTAAAATTAATATCGAAATTAATTGTAAGATTAAACTAGGATTAATATTAAAATTATTCGAAAATTTGTATCGGAATATCGGATATTAAATTTCGTATTCTAGTCGAAATTAAAAGTAATAATAAAATCGATGCCAGAATTGATATTAAAATAATTCTAAAATTACTACCGAAACGATAATAGAATTAATAAAATCGATAGCAAAAGTGAAACTAAAGTGACTGTTTAATATTCAAATGATAAAGAAATAAATATTAAAATAATTCTTAAATTAATTCTGCAATAACGTTAAAATCGATATCGTAATTAATACTGGATCTAGTAACGAAATTGAAGCTACGATGACACTGAAATTAATATTAAAATAATTCTAAAATTTCTATTGAAATTGACACTGAATTTCGTACTCTGCCAAAATTAATAATAAAATTAATACCTCCCAAATTAATACCAAAATTGAAACTAAAATTAACACCAATATCGATATTAAAATTGCGCTGAAATTAATAATATTAATCCTTTGCACTCGGCGATTTTTTGGCTAAAGAAGAGCAGGAGTTCAATGCTTTTCTGCTATAAAACTGACGATATTTTTTGGAGCAGTAAATAATAATTCGTATAATAATTAACACATAGAATTATTTGATATCGATAACTCGCGCACCGTTACATTATCTTAAATTTGACATATTAATTAATATCGATCTTCGAAATTTTATCAAATGGCGACTAAAGGGCACCTCTCGAGTGCAAAGAATTAAACCTCAAAAAATTTATTCATATAGGTCATATACTACCTAACCATATCACGATACCCTGCCAAAATTCCAATACATTGGAAAATAAATCGATGCAAACGAAGAACTACCCGAATGAAAGGAACCCTACAGGGCAAATGCAAACGCTGGCAGCAGACGCCAGATATGGGCAAAGATTTCCGACCTAGAAACGATTACACGTATTCGCGTACAACTGATACAGGGAACTATGAAGACTGAGCGGAGGGAAACGAACGACCAGTCGAACGGTGAGCGAGTCGATGTACCTGCGAAGAAGACCGCATTCCTCTCTCACCGTTCCTCGTCCAGCCACAACAGAACGCCGTCCGACCGGGCCACCGATATCTTCATTTTATCCTATCATAACTTAAACGACAGAACGCGAGGACGGCTAAAGCCGACTTGGACAAATCGGTCGATACACAACCCTGGACGTCGCACGGTCTCGCCCTGACACAGTTCTGACGTGCCACGCGGTGCCATTCGCTTTTCATCCACGATCCTTTCCACGATTCACGTTCTTTTAAACAATTTTTCACTCTTTTTGTGGTCTAGTCTATAGTCTACGACCGATCGACGAGTTGGAAAATTGGCACGTGCACTGTCGAGAGAATCAGAGGTGACAGACTAGTCACCAGGCTAGGGAAGCTAGAGAGGTCACCGATGGTTCACTGGGTTCATTGAGGAATGTATCTGGATCGAAGAGGTAGTTTCATTAGGTTCACAATATAAACGCGAAGTACGATGTACAGTTTAGCGAATAGATTGTTTCATTTGTCAGAAATGTTATTATTGGGAACGTAATAATAATCTGGGAAGAGAGACATTAGAAATGTCTAGCTTGGCGTTAGAGATCTGTATACGACGAACAGAAAATCCAAATTTATTTCGAATATAACAATTATGCACTAATAGAGTATCCTGACACTGATATTTAAATTTGAAAAAATTCGAAACGAGAAATTAATTAATAGCTTGGCTTATAGGTGATAATCAGAGGTGACTGACTAGTCACCAGGCTAGGGAAGCTAGAGAGGTCACCGATGGTTCACTGGGTTCATTGAGGAATGTATCTGGATCGAAGAGGTAGTTTCATTAGGTTCACAATATAAACGCGAAGTACGATGTACAGTTTAGCGAATAGATTGTTTCATTTGTCAGAAATGTTATTATTGGGAACGTAATAATAAACTGGGAAGAGAGACATTAGAAATGTCTAGCTTGGCGTTAGAGATCTGTATACGACGAACAGAAAATCCAAATTTATTTCGAATATAACAATTATGCACTAATAGAGTATCCTGACACTGATATTTAAATTTGAAAAAATTCGAAACGAGAAATTAATTAATAGCTTGGCTTATAGGTGATAATCAGAGGTGACTGACTAGTCACCAGGCTAGGGAAGCTAGAGAGGTCACCGATGGTTCACTGGGTTCATTGAGGAATGTATCTGGATCGAAGAGGTAGTTTCATTAGGTTCACAGTAAGAACGTGAAGTACGATGTACAGTTTAGTGAATAGATTGTTTCATTTGTCAGAAATGTTATTATTACGAATGTAATAATAATCTGGAACGAGACACGTTAGAAATGCCTAGCTAGACGTTAGAGATCTGTATACGACGGACAGAAAATCCAAATTTATTTCGAATATAACAATTATACACTAACCAAGTATCTAGACTCTGATATTTAAATTTTAAAAAATTCGGAACGAGAAATTAACCCTTTGCACTGGAGAGGCGACTCTCAGTCGCCATTTAATCAGATTCCAAAGATCGTTGTTAATAAATATCTCGAATTTAAAATTGTCAAATGACGAATATGGAATATCGAGGTAAAATAATTCTACGTCTTACAATGAATTTGCGCTTCTTATTTACCGCTTTGAAAATATCGTCGACATTATGGCAGAAAGTCTTCGAATCACTATGTTTCTATAACGAAAAGATCGTCGAGTGCAAAGGGTTAATAGTTTGGTTTATAGACTGCATTCTTAATAATAGTACCTTTTGTAGTAATGGTTAACATAGATTTTGAATATGCATGTGTTGATATAATAAAGGAGCGATGTCTGTAAGAAAGGGACGAGTGGGACAATTATGCATAGGATGTTAATATCTAATGGATTCAGGTTATCGTGATAAATGAGTATGCGTGTAATGATCGAGGTGTTGTGTGAATTGTGTATGCTCGTGTAATATATGAAAGTAGAAAGAACGAACCAGAGAGATCGGGCATAGGTCAGTTGTAATTGAGTTGTAACAGTGAAAATAGATGTGAGCTTGTGATTGCGAGAAATTAATTAGATTTATACTTGATATTTGTGTTTGATCATTTTTTGCAATTAAATAAATAATTGTTCTCATTGTTATTGATATTTCATCCACCACTAACAGGTGTGATCGGTGATGAAATATTATTTTCTTTATTTTTTATTGGCAATGAGTGTATTTAGTTGATGAACAGTTTGAATGATAGTTTATATCAATTTTTGATGGATAACTTAGGCTAGTATTGTTAATATTAATTATTACTCATTAATATAATAACATTGTTTTGATATTTTATTTAGAGTTATCAATTATTGTTGTGGGGATTGTAGATTCCTTTTTCCAGTGGATAATTTATGGTTTTTTAAATAATAATATTTTTTAGGGGGATGAAATGTCATTCTTTTATTGTACAAATTTTTGAGTATGAATTTGAGATAATAGATAAACGAAGAATGCATTTTTCAATAATTAATGATATTTTTAATTCAATTACCTGAACTTTAGTTAAAATTAAATTCCAAATTTAATCGTCTTAATATCGTGATTGTTTTAACCAAAATTAAACAATTCGTGAGTCTAATTATTATCTTAATTAGGGGTTGTTCTATCAGTTAAGCAAATTATAAATATAATTAAAACCCTTATTTTTGTATATCCGAACACGAACCAAACGTAAAATTTAGTTCTCTTAATTTTTTCGAATAATTTCAAATTTCAATGACTCATCTAATCAGATTTAATATTAATTTTCGAATCGCTCTAATATCAAATATTCGCAAACGAAATATACGACTGAACTTGCAGAATTACCACTTCCATAATTATCACTATAAAAACTCGTATGATTGACGTCAAAAAAGAGAAAAGAGAAGAAAAATAGGAAATTAGCAGAAAATAAATAAAAAATTGGTTGCGGATTTATTACTTATGGCGCTAACAGTAATACGAAGTAGAAACGGTTTGACGTGATTATAGGAGGAAGCAGGAGAAAAAGAAAAAGAGGAAAGAGAAAGGAAAGAAGGTTGGAAAGGCTGCTAGCTGGATCCGTGACTGTTCATAGGCAGTAAATCCCTCTGGATGATTAGAGGTCGGCGCCGTGGCTTGTTACCTCGATATGGAATTCAATGGAGGGTAAAAGCAACGATGAAAACGATTACCCGTCTCCACCTCCCGTTACCTCGTTCCTGATATTTTTCGTAATTACATTTACCCCCACTTGCCCGCTTTGATACGACGATTAACACTTTCGGGATTCAAAAAATCTCAAATTGCCACGCATTACGTATGGTGTTCAAAATAATCGACGGTTTGTTCCCGCCAACAATATAAGTGGTATTCCAGGAATTGGTGATTTTGTGCGAACTTGATACACTCGGCAAAAATTTCAACACTTCCTCCTCGTTTTCGGGTTTCCTTTTTCGCGTGGGATCGGTTTTTAAACGCGCGGGGTTCTGTATTTTGTAACACGAGAATTCTTAAGCGTGGAATTTTGAAGTATTAAAATTTGGAAATATGGGAAATTTGGAATATGAAATTATGAAATATCGGAATTTTAAAAGTATACGCAATTTTAAAGTATAAGTTCCTCAACTATGAAATTTTGGTATACTAATATGTGGGATATAAAATTTCAAAGTATGCAAATTTTACGAAATGGAATTGAGAAATATAATTTTTTGGGATATTCAATTTTAGCATACAAGATTTTCAAATATGGAATTTCTTTATATGAAATTTTGGAATACAAAAGTTTGAAATATGAAACGTTGAAATATAAAATTTCCGAATATGCTAATTTTAAAATAGAAAATTTCTGGCTATTTACGATTTGGAATATAAAATTTTGAGATATAAAGTTTTGAAGTATACTAATTTTAAAATATGTCATTTCTCGCTACCTAAGTTTGGAATATAAAGTATTGAAATATAAAATATTCGAATACAAAATATCGCAGTAAACTAATTTAAAAATATAAAATTTCCTACTACCTAATTTTTTCATACAAAATTTCAAAGAGGTACGAATTTTAAAACCCAAAATTGGCGAGCGTAAAATTTTCGAACCTTCTTCCTGAAATCAAAATCTTTCCTAACCTGCGATATATAACAATCAAAATTTTTAATATAAAATTTTCGACCATAAAATCTCGAAACATAAAATTTCGAAAACCCAAAGATTCGCAAGTAGAAAATTTTCGAACTTTTTGTTCGAAATAAAAATTTCCCTAAGCCCTCGCTACGTGCTCCGCGTGGTTACCGCATCCTAGACGCTGGAAATTAGTCACTGCGTAGCCGTGTCCGTAGCGAAAGGGTTAACCGCACGTCCGTCGCGGCCGGGGTTCCCCGAACGTCGAAGTCGCGGAACGGACGATTCCCGATACACCTCGCGTGTCGATGCGCCGACGTCGGTGATTTTCCCGAGGGGGATGCACGCGCGGGGCCGTGCGAAGGTTGCCAGGCGGCGTGTATAAATCGCTTGCGGATTCGCAGCGGGTAACTAGCAGGTTTTAAACTTCCCGCGGGTCGCGAACGCGGCGAATACGAATGAATGGAATTACGGGACGTAAGCGCGATTAATTACGCGACGGAACGACATCGGTTACCGGGAACGGTAAGAAAAGCGCCGCGTATCGCCGATACCGACAGCGATAACGCGACAGAACCGGCCGCTTTGTCCAAGCTTCCGAGCTTTAATAACCCTCTACTGCGCGGTAATTAATCAGCTGCGAGAATGACTGAGTTTCTCCTTGCCTGTGAAATTATATACTTTCGATACTTTTTCGCGATACTTCTTCTTCTTGTGACAAGATTCAAGGTACACACGTATATACGTACTTCGTAGAATTCCGATTATTCGACATATTTGGCCTGTACCATGTTTCATAAGCATCGACGTGTGAGTGTACAAAAGTGAAACAATATATTTATTAACGAAATTTGTTGGATGAGTTCTCTGATTAGATATAAGAAAATGATGTTGCAATTAATTTTTATACTAGGTATGTCTAATTGGCGACTGATAAAACTACGACAAAAATAAAATTATTTAGAAGAAACATAGGAGATTTTAAACGAGGAAAACGACGTTTCATATGCATAAGCTTAATAAAAGGTAGTTCTATGTGAGCCAACTGTACCTCGTGGAACGTTGCAGTTTTGTGTCAGTGGCGCCTAGCTATAGTCTGTGAAAAGGCATGATTTATGTAGCCGGCGTGCTAACACAGTTTTCCCCGTTATTCAGACTTTTTGCCACAACTATTTACCTGCTTCTCATTATTTTACTATTTCTATTGCCATTGTTGTTAATGTTCTCGGTGTTAATGTCGTTGTTGGTGTCGATATTATTATCACTGATATTGTCATCGTCATTGTTAATGCTATTGCTATTGCTGTCACGGTTGATTAATTGTTATTGTCATTACTACCGATATGGTCATTGGTGTTACTATTGCCAATGTGGTTGCTATTGCTTTTGGTATTGTCATCGTCATTTATAACGCTATTGCTATTGTTGTCACGGTTGTTAATTATTATCGTCATTGCTATTGATATGGTCATTATTCTTACTATTGTTAATGTGGTTGCTATTGCTTATTCTATTCTCAATGCTATTGCTAATGCTATCACGGTTGTTAATCGTCATTGTCATTGCTACTGATATGGCCATTGCTCTTACTACTGTTAATATGGTTGCTATTGCTTTTGCTAATGTCATCCTCTATTATAATGCTACTGCTATCGTTGTCAGGTTGTTAATTGTCATTGTAATTGCTACTGGTATGGTCACTGCTCTTACTATTGTTAATGTCGTTACTATTGCTTTTGCTACTGTCAATGCTATTGCTATTGCTATCACGGCTGTTAATCGTTATTGTCATTGCTACTGACATGGTTATTGCTCTTATTATTGTTAAGGTGGTTGCTACTGCTTTAGTTAGTATCATTGCTGTTGCTGTTCTCAATGCTGTTGCCATTCCTATGAATATTGTCAATGTTCTTGCATGCTATTGACATTGCCATTGCTCCTGCTATTATTACTGCTATTGTTATTAGCATTGTCGATGTTTTTTACATTGCTGTTGATATTACCAATGCTCTTACTGCTATTATTGCCAGGGTGAGTATTGTTGACATTGCTATTGATATTGCCATGCTCTTGCTATTGTTGCTGCTATTGTTATTACCATTGTCGATGTTTCTGGCATTGCTGTTGATATTACCAATGCTGTCACTGCTGTTATTGCCAGTGTGCATGTTGTTGATATTGTTATTGATATTGCTACTGCTATTGTCAATGGGATTGCTATTGCTGTCGCTATTATCACCGTTAACGTTACTGTTCTTGCTATTACCACTGTTAATGCTATCGTGATTTCCATCGTTGTTGTTCGCGTCGTGGCTATTCCTATTGCTATCACTACTACTGTCTGTAATACCATTGTCTACATCGTCACCGTTGCTATTGCTATCGGTACCGTTACCGCCGGGGGAAAAAGTGCTTGCATCGGTTAATAAAATAAGCATCGAATGCACACGCGGTGCAGTATTTCGTGGTGGATCAACGGATCAATGTTCGTCGACGGCGAAACAGGAGACAGGGTCTCGGACGGCGGAGGAATGTGTAACGAAGTGCGCATTCCCCGACGATATGCAGAGGCGTGTGCGCACAAGCGTCACGTGAATCGAACGCCGCGAAGCACGGCTCGTTTTGCTGCACGCGCTCACGTCCACCGCTGGAAACGAAAATCGCGGAAGTGGCCGGTTCGCGCACACGAGCGCATGAAGTTGCATAACATTTTGTCGGGGCATTTAAATTCTTAACGCACCGTGCCCACCGGACACGTATTATGGAAACCCGATCCCTGCTGATTACACGTCGTGTTCTGACCAAGCCAGCCTATCGGCATCTCCGAGCGTCGATAGAAATTCGAAAGTAGCGCGAATATTGTATAATATTAGCTTAGCTCCGTGAACACGTTTCGCAAACGTGCTCGTGAATTTCAGCCAAGTTCCTATGACAAATTCGAGTCTCTAAAATTTCGGAATATACTCGAAAATTTGACACGACTTTTAATTTTAATTTCAAGTACAAGCAGATTTAGCGTTAATCTATAATTATGAACCGTGGAACGAGTAGCTGCGGGTTTAGGAAATTTTATAGCACTTCGGAATGGTATTGTGAAAATATCTTTTCACCTTTGATCTACGAGAGCGATTTGAGAATATTAAGGCCCAGCTTGCATGTTGTAGATGGGTATCTAACCTATTATCTGGTCATAAACTTTGAAATTATCTTGGAACAAGGATGTAAAAAAATATAGGAGGAGAAGATAAGGGGATAAAAGAATATGGTGGAATATTTAAACGCATGGAAAATGTGAACAAAAGAAATTGAATATGTGATATTTTATATTTCCCGTAATTTGTAAACTTGTAAAATTGATTACGTCGGGCTACGATGCATAGTTAAAAATAAAAAGATGCTCTGCATATCTGAAATATTGGAAGTGAATAATTTGAGGAACGAGAGGCTAACGTTAAGAACACTGATAGTGTGGTAAAAAATTTCTTGCGTCAGCAATTAGATTACAAAGTTCTATCTCTTATTTAAAGCGAAACCTCCCAAGAATATCAACAACGAGTGTAATCCGTAAAAAATAACCTATTAAATTTATTTACCTGAATTTAAATGTCTCCTATGCCTCTGTTTAATAAGCACTCGAGTTGCATCAAGATTAATAAATGTGTAATTGATATACAAATTTTAAAAGTCTTCTCAAAACTTGGTACTGCATATTTATATGCAATATTTATAATGTCGTAAGAATACCACGCAATTTCGATATAAAATATTTTTTTATCCAATGTTCAGCAGTTATTCACTGTGGATAAATTATATAACTCACCCTATATATATTACACTATACAATTATTGCACACACGATAACATATGATTATTATACATAAGAGATGATATGATTACACTATAGACAATATTATAAGATTACTATATATAGGATGCTCTATAATTATTATGAAGGCACTGTATACGATACTGTACAATACAAATAAAACACGATTCTTTATTATATTATGTTACTATATTACTATACTCCTATACTACTATACTACCATACTGCTATACTGCTATACTACTGTACTACTATATTATATTACTATGCTACCATATTACTATACTGCTATACTACTATACTATCACAGTGCTATATCACTGTACTACTATATTATATTACTATGCTACCATATTGCTATACTGCTATACCACTGTACTACTATATTATATTACTATTCTACCATATTGCTATACTGCTATATCACTGTACTACTATATTATATTACTATGCTACCATATTGCTATACTGCTATATCACTGTACTACTATATTATATTACTATGCTACCATATTGCTATACTGCTATATCACTGTACTACTATATTATATTACTATGCTACCATATTGCTATACTGCTATATCACTGTACTACTATATTATATTACTATGCTACCATATTGCTATACTGCTATACTGCTATACCACTGTGCTACTATATTATATTACTATTTTAACACATTGCCATACTGCTGTACTACTGTATTACTATATTATATTAATATACTACCATATTGCTATATTGCTGTACTCCTGTATTATTAAATTGTATTACTATATTACTATACTCCTATACTACTATACTACCATATTGCTATACTGCTATACTACTGTGCTATTATGCTATATTATTATACTACTATACTACTGTATCATATTATATCACTATACACTGTGCAGCACCTACTATAATAGAAAGATTGAAATACCTATCTGCCTGCCTCTAGAGCAACGGAATCCTCTGAGGCTAAGAAAATGGCGGCGAACGAACGATCGTTGTCAGATTTCAAAAGCTCGTCACCGCCGAAGTGAGAAAAGTAATACTTCCGTTCGATAAAGCGGCGTACACGTGCTGGCTGAAGAAAAACGATTCATGACGTCTTATCGTAGCTCGTTAAGCCCCGAGAGATTAAATTATCGAAGCCGCGTCTGCAGTCGCCTCTGAATATAATAAATCGTCGATCAGCGGTTGATCGAGTGAATGACCAGAACGAAACAGGGTGGCCCGACTTTCCAGCACTAATGATTTGTCTGTCCATAGCTTATCTCATTAACGAGTGTCCCGTTCTACGTCCTCCAGCAGCCAACATCCGAGGAAGAGTTTCGTCGCCGTCGATTCTAACAGAGAATGGGAGGATCCTTTTAAGAGGAATCTTTTAAATTCGTTTCCTTCGCTTTGGATAACGGTAATTTAATTATTTTGAATTAAGGCTTGCTCTTTCCTTCCTTTTTCTCTTCTCCAATTTCTCGATTGCCAAAGGAGCGAGAGGTGTGTTCGCGGAATTTATTTAGGATGATTCAGTGTGGACGTTGAAGACGGGCAAGGGGGCAACATTTTTCAGACACGTCGTTTATTTATTTCAGTTTCGATAACAATTGGAAACTTGGAATAATTAAAATAGAATAATTTTCAACTATTCTGCTATTTTAAGAATTCTTTTGTATAAATTTTACTACAAAATTGTATTATTTTGAGGTATTTAAAGTTCCAGTGCCAATATTCCGAAATAAATTTAAATCGTCTAGCAATAGTAATTAAATTGGTTGTAAAACAATTCCAATTACGTGATTATTCTGTAAAAAATTGAGCAAAGTATTTAAAATAGCGAGATTCCTGTTTTCAAACAGGGAAAACAAAAATGAGAGTGGTAATTGAAAGAAATGTAACGTTTTTGGTTCTAAAGTGAGTTATATTTCATTCTGAACGAGCAATTCTGAAAAAGAAAGGAATGTAAATGCACGTGAAATCGATTGCATTTTTCTAATCTCGAAGAGGATGCGCTTTACCGTTTTTTGCTGAATAACGTCGAAAATTAGGCATACCTGGGTAGCAATGTTAAGCAGACGGGCACGATAATAGATAAATAACGACGTAATTAGTGCTATACGATGGTCAACTATCGAGTGGATCAGTGAATGTTGCGATTTAAATTTTAGACCGTGTTCAATTAAAATTCAACGAGAGTTTTTTCCTTTATGGCCATTATGTACGTGCGATCCTCAGATCTGCTTGTAAGGGATCCAAGCGTGAACACCTTAATTGGTACGTACGGAATAACTTTCTGATTACATATGTATCATGAAAAATTCATATTGCGCTTGAAAGACTTGCGATCGTGAAATTTTAGTGGATCTTTTCTTAATGGCCGCCATAGCTTTCGCGATTAAATTTTGGGACACGCGAAAGGAGAACGTGTTTTGTTGCGTTTTAAGACGTAACGGAGCATGATTACTTTGACCAGTGAATTTCGAATTAACTTTCTTGCCCAATTTTTTCTTCCGATCTATTTCGTTTTTCCTCGGTGAAGAATTCAACAATAACAATTCCATTTTTCGCTTAAATGCTATTCAAATATTCGAATAAGTAGAATCACTGGATTCCTTCGAACTGAAATTATTGGAATTTAAGGAATTTTGGATTGAATTATTAATGGTAATTGTTTGTTAATTCTTTTGTTAGGGGGGTGGTCTATATTTGCGTTATTTTATGTAATAACAAATTTTGAAATTTTTGTGATGCTATTGTTATTAACAATTGTAAAAATCCACCTAAAATTTATTTTTTCATTTTCCTTTTCCTCTTTGTTAGTTTTTGAGTGAGTTGTTAATGGTAATTGTTTGTTAATTCTTTTGTTAGGAGGATGATCTATATTTGCGTTATTTTATGTAATAACGAATTTTGAAATTTTTGTGGCAGTATTGTTATTAACAATGATCAAAGTTCACCCAATATTTATTTTTTCCTTTTCCTTTTTCTTTTTGTTAATTAAGAGTTAGAGATTTCAGACTGTACTAGAACCAGAGTAACAATTCATAAATCTCTAAGGTATAACCAATAATTATGTACCAATTACCCTTAAATAAAGCAGCATCATTCAGTATTATCTTACGCGCAACATCATCATTTCCGGTTCCCTTTTGAAACAATTCATCATATTTATTTCCCAGTACTCGTTAAAGCAAAAGTAAATCGTATATTCCTTTATCGATATAAATATCAATCATCTGCTAACTATTATAAGTATCTTAACAGAAATACGTGGCATTATTTAATACCTAACCTCAATTTCCGGTTATCCTTTCGTTCGATCTTTCCACGTGTGAACACTACAATACAGGCTACGAAACCTAAGAAACATCGAATTATTTCCTTACAACCTCGAATTTTAATCAACTACTAATCGCAATAGATTTCATACCTAACCTCAATCTTCGATTATCTTTACAAGCATTATTAAAACCATATAATATTACAAATCTCAAATTACATCCTACTACGTGTAACTCTGAATTAATATCTAATTATTAACACTAAAGGTCTATATAAAATTACATTGATTATCTAACCTCAATTACCATGCACATATAAATAAAATTATTCATCATAAATCAATAAAATACCAGTTAACAATTAACCCTTTGCACTCGAGAGATAACCTTCAGTCGCCATTTAATAAAATTTTAAAGATGGCCATTTAATTTAATTTTAAAGATATTAATTAATATATTAAATTTAAGATAATATAACAGTGTGCAAGGTATTGAAATTAAATAATTCTACGTGTTAATTATTATACAATTTTTGATTTACTGTTCTAGAAAATATTGTCGACTTTATGACAGAAAATTTTTAAGTTTCTACTTTTATGCAGGAAAAGAATCATCGAGTGCAAAGGGTTAATCAACGTTAATCGCACTTCACCACCTCTCATAACCTCTCTATACAAAATCTCGATCGAGTCGGCCGATTGCAGCGCCACTCTCGCGACAGTGGCGACATCTACGCTTCCGGACCTCTTTACGGCCAATTTCACCGACGTTTTTCGTTCAAAATCGTTAAGAAGATTGCACGTTTACGACATGTTCCGTGAAATATTATATTATCCGGCCGTGTAAACGACTCGGGCGAAATTCGAATCGGTTTCCGCCGATTTTCCAGAGTTGAAATGGCGTTCAGATTTCACTTTCGCAAGGACGATCATTATCGAGCGGCGTGTACAGGCGTGCAGAACAATGAAAGCTCGTCTCGTGCGGGAACGAGCCGCAAAAATGAGGCTCCTTTGGCTCAGGGGTAGCCATATGGCGTGAATTTGATTAATTGTACGAGCACCGTGTTGGAACCTCGCCTTCATTTGCAACGATATAGACCGGAGGAGGACGTCGAGAGACCAGTCGATGGATATGCTCTGCTTTCGTGATCAGGCTTGTGTTATTTAACACGATATTACGACACGTTTTATTAAGAAGGAAAGGGGAAAACGTTTCGGCTGAAATTTTGATGCAAGGTCGACCAGTAATAGCGAATTATTTTCACTCGCAAATTTGTTCAGCATGCTGCATTTGGCCGAAATAATTTCAATTTTATGAAAATTAAATATTCCTAGGTGAACATGAAGTGAGTATGTAATTGTTAAATATTTTCTGTCAGAAGTTTTTCAATAATTTTTGTTTGCAAGAAATGGTCTGAATTTTATAAAAATTGTTATTTCTACGATTCTAAAATTTTTCGAATGTTATTATTGGGTATAATTCTTTTGTCTCACGATAATTTATTCGTTAGAAAATACGAGGTTTCTTCGAATTTATTTCTAAATTAAAAATAATAACTTGAAAACAATTTTTGAAAGGAAATTATTTCCTTTCGAGATAATTCGATCGAGGTAATTTTAATTCTTTGAAACCTGTCGTTCTTGGAATTCTGAAATTTTTAGAATTCTGAATTCTAAATGAATGAATGTCTTTAGAATTTTTATTACATTTCCTTCATTTTAATAGAATTTGAGAAAATTATTTAGAGCTTGCAAGCTACCTGGAAATTATTTAGAGCTTGCAAGCTTCCCGGAAATTATTTCTAAATTTTCTATAAAATAAATCCTTTAAATCCTAAGATAAATAAAATAAAGTAATATCCCTCGAATGAAATTTCGCTTGCAATAAAATTTTTAGATATTACTATCTTTAAATTTCCATCTACTGGCAAGCAGAAGCAAAATCCTTTGCGAGAAGCTTCGCACGATAGAATTTCAAGTATAAATTCTTCATACGATTTAACGTGAATACCTGAAAATTCTTCTAAAATTTTTTTTTCATATTTCAATGACGAAAAGCCTTTATTTAACTCGTTTCTCGCTTCACGTTTCTTAAGATGAAGGATCTAGAATGGAAAACTCGTTTGAAGCTGCGTACGTCGAATAAGGAAACTAGAATCAGGCGTACAAACGAAGCCAGGTACTATAAAGAATTTAAAGTTGAAGTTTTACTAGAACAGGCAGCTCAAAAGGGAGAATTAGAAATGAATTTTCCAAGTAAAGCATCGCGGAGATATTTAAAAGTTTAAACCCATTGCTTCGAGGAACAGGCCCCCCGAGGAAGGAGGCAAAGAAGTGAAAAATTAGGATCGACTGATTCGAAATAAAATCCTGAATATGAGATAAGTTCTTTGAAAGGAAGAGCCTGGATCGAGGAACTTAGAATACATTAAATTTTAAAGTATTCCAGATTCCATGGAGTAAAGGAACTTAAAGCGAGGAATTTAAAACAAGTTTCTACGAACAAGAACCTTGACCATGAAGCTTAGAACGAGTTCCCCGAGATAAGGAATCTGGAATGAGAAACTCTGAAATGATATATTTAAAACAAACTTTTTAATTTATTGCTGGATTTTTTGGTAATTTTAACCTGTTTATTCGAGCTACGTCAAAATGGACGAAATTATTCTGTAAATAAATATTATGAAATTTTATACTTTCTCAGAACCCTATTTTTTTGTTTAATTTACTATTTTTAATTTATTTTTATATTGTTTGTACATCATGATTGTCAACGATAGCTTTTTAATAAAATATTAATTCATTTATTCTATTATACTTTGATATCCATTGTGATATTAATATTAAATAATTATTATATTATATATATACTATACGTATATCGACGATATTTCATGCAAAAGAAAAATTAATACCTAATCAAATAAATGAAAAATAATGAATTTAAGATTTATTCTAGTTTCAATTATTTGTTTTTTATTATATTAATTAATTTATATTTTTAATTTATTATATATTACATAGTACTATATGTATATAGTTTCACGTAAAAGAGAAATTAATACCTAATCAAATAGATGAAAAATAATGAATTTAAAATTTATTCTAGTTTCAATTATTTGTTTTTTATTATATTAATTTATTTATATTTTTAATTTATAGGTTTTAGTGGCAAATTTTAAATGGCCTATTACTGTATTAATTATTATTATATTATTTTTTAAGAATGAAATCCTGGTGTACAGTTACACGAGCGAAGAAATGGGTCAATTTAAAATGGCGAGCGCGTTACGAATATTTTATAAATTGTGTATAATTTCGAGGCACTCGTAACTCATTTCGCGAAAGTTATTTAATACAGTTTAGCAACAATGTCCAATGAAACTCGACAGCATCAATGAGACAAGTGTTTCATAGATCACACTTGAAACATCGTAATAATATATTCGCGGAAATGAAATGAGTAACCTCTGTTTAAAGACTGCTACCGGATTTAACCGAGGGTGCATAATGTTCTTATCTTTATCTCTTATTATAATTAGTTAAAGGAAACACTACACGAGCGCACAAACATCCGTCAGAAAAATTTTAAATTGGAGAGATCTCGCAGCACAGTGCAACTGAACATCTTTTACAGAATAGTCAATTTATAAAATTTAGTATCATCAGATATTCTTCCGTTATTTAAAAATAAAAGGAGAAAATTAAGATTGATTACAGTTTTCCAATTGTATGTTTTCTAATAGACGAGTTAGAGATTAATGACAATTACAAATGCGAACAAGACAAGAATACAAAATGGCACCTAACCTCTTACTAGATGTTGACTTATATGCCTACATTTAATTTCCAATTCGTTCAAAATAGAAATTATTGTAAGACTTTAACAAATTCCTCTCTGAAAATATCAGAAATTATAAATAATCCTCTCCTATAAGCTGAGACTTAATAGCAATTGCAAATGGAAGCGTCAGAAGTACAAAATGGCACCTAACCTCTTACTAGATATTACCATATATTCCTATATTTAATTTTCAATTAATTCAAACTAAAAATTATTGTAAACAAATATTTCTCAATATATATAGAAATACCTTAACAAATTCTCTTCTGAAAATATCAGAAATCATACATAACCCTCTTCCAGAAGCTGAGACTTAATAGCAATTGCAAATGGAAGCGTCAGCAATACAAAATGGCACCTAACCTCTTACTAGATATTACCATATATTCCTATATTTAATTTCCAACGAATTCAAAATAAAAATTATTGCAATACTTTAACAAATTCCCCTCTGAAAATAACAGAAATCATACATAACCCTCTCCCAGAAGCTGAGACTTAATAGCAATTGCAAATGGAAGCGTTAGCAATACAAAATGGCACCTAACCTCTTACTAGACATTGCCATATATTCCTACATTTAATTTCCAATTAATTCAAAATAAAAATTATCGTAAACAAATATTACTCGATATATTAACACACCTTAACAAATTTCGCTCTAAAAATATAAATCATAAACATCCCCATAAAACTTAATAACACCTTGTTTAAAGATTCCAACAGCAACCAACGCTATCTACCACCCCGTCATCTACCATCACTCTGAGTATCCGTAAGATCCACCAGCAACCTAACCCTATTTTACACTTCCATTCGCGTTCTCTATCACGTTCTCTACCGTATCAACCACTCAACCAGTCGAAGTGCTTCACTTTCCATCCTCTCATCGAAGAATCGTGTTCGCCTGGAGGCGAAGCTTGGCCTAATCGCGAGACGGATGAAGTTAGGATGACTGGGCCAGGTGTTGGCACACCGTGCCAGAGGATCCCAGGCGCGTTTCCTTTGCTTCATTACGTCGTCGAAGATTATCCAAGCAGGGTCGATTTCGTTAAGGGTGGCTGGCCAGACCGGGCGCTACGACTTGCACCCCTCGCAAGCTCGTGCCAAGCAGATGTCTCATTGTCATGCTAACGGATCACCCTTGTGCGACGCGTAACGTCTTTCAGCCAGTCGCCGTCGGTTTCTCCGCTTGTTTGAAATTATTTTTTCGGAGGTCAAGGGGGAGGCAGCGGCTTCGACATGGGGTAACGTACGAACGAGAAGATCCTGCTTCTACTTTACGGTTGGACGTCGGTGTCTTATCGATCGGGCTCCTCGCGGTGTCTGCTGGGTACGTTAGCACTGGTGGTGGTGGTGGACTCTCTTCGGATTGGGTGTGTTTTGATGATGAACCGTGAAGGATGATCGAGGATGCCTCGGTGTGCTGTCTATAGCCTTGTTCTCTTGGCATGTCTTGCTGCCCTAGTGACACGTTTTGGCACTGAAGCTTGAAAAATTACTACATTATCGAATTAATCACATCGATCTTCCGTTCCAATTCATTCTTATTCTAGGCTAATTATTGTCATACGTTACAACAAACACCCAATTCCCGATAGACACTTAATGCTACTCAGCTAGACCCCGTGCCTTTAAGATCAAAAAATCGAAACTCAGAGTTCTCAAGCATCGCAATATTAATTTTCCCACTTGGACCACGTCTGTAGCGACGTATCTCCACTCTAAATTATCCAAACAGGACTAATCGACTTCTGATGAAGTCGTCCGAATAATTATGAACAGCAACGTACAGTTGGCCCCAAAAGTATCCAACGCCATCAAGTGTATTTCTTAACCAATACCAAAGGAACTACCTCTTCAACACGTTCCTCGACAAATGCTCGTTAATCTACTCTAATCTATTAACCTGACAACAACGAAGCAAGGAAACACTCGATAAAAGAGTAATAAATCCAAGTACAGAACTAGGTCTAAGTAAGAGACACTCAGGTGTCCACAAAATGTACTCCTCCAACATACTACTTACTAAATACTTATTAACCTACTCTACTCTATTAATATAACAAGAATAGAGCCAAAAAGAACCTCAAGAAAATCCATGTTCGATTATATAAGCAGACACAAATAAGAGGCCCTAAACTAAGAACCCTATCTAGCTTGATCACCTATAATACTAACAATAAGATAAAATAAATTGGTCTAATCGCTAGTATAGATCCAGGATCAATACTCTCTGCCTGTCAAGCTTTTCAGGGCTTGAAGGAGCCCACTGTATCTTGTTTATCTAATAACAATGATAAAAATAAACGGCGAAAGAGTGGAAGCTGGTCCAAGTACGAAACACTCCGATGACCAAATACTTTTGGGCCCAGCTGTATGTAGCCAATCCGCCGACAGTGCAGCACACATCGAAAATTAAAACCAGAATCTCGTCGAAGGATTAAAAACGTCCAATAAATATCGGAGCCGTGGTAGGGTCGTCGAACCGAGGACCATGATCAAAAAATCGTGCAACCGTCGCCCTATGGGTCCCCCGTGCAAATTTTTCGCCTCTGAATACACGGCAAATTTCACGTGGCCACGTGGTCCCGCGGGTATGCCTTTTGATTTCACTCCCTCTCTTCCTCGTGTCCTGCAGTCGCCGCCTGCAGGTCTTCGAACTCGAAAACACTTCCTTGGCTCCTGGACGAGGAGGAAGGCGATCACGAATAAAAATCCGCAGCTGCCTTCCACTTCTTTGTGTTTCACGGCACGGGCTAGACGCTTAGACTTTTGTCGTTACCTTTGCCTTTTGTCGTGCCACGGAGGCTACCGTCGCGCGGCCTGACTTTCGATCGATAAAGGATCAACAGGGAGGGCGCTGCTGGAACCATATACAGGGTGAGTCGAGAGACTGCTACGCGTGTGGGCACGCGTACGTGTGTGTGCGCGCGCGCACGAATTCATCGAGTTTATTAAGATTAATCGTCCGGTTTCTACGGAATTCAGTGTTTCCGACGAATATTGCAAAAATACGGGAGATACGATATTTTTATTTATCGACAAATAACGTGTTTTGTTTGTCGGTTAATTATAGGGAGGTTTCGTGAAAATATTATTTACGAATGCCAAGAAATTAATTTTTATTCGTTTTCTACTGCAGCGATTATTTTATTGAGTGTTTTGGATGAATATTGAAATAATATGGGTGGTATGATATATTTATTTATTAATAAATAACGTGTTTTGTTTGTCAGTTTATTATGGGAAAATATGAAAATATTATTTACGAGTAACAAATGCCAAGAATGACATATCCATTGATCATTCTAGAATTACTATAGAATTTAGGTAATCAGTGAATAGATTAATGCAGTGGCTATACTACAGTGTAGATGGCTGTACTCAGTACTGTATTGTCAACTGTTAACCCTTTTCTAAAATTTTTATAAGCTCACTGATACTCTATATGCTAAAATGAAAAAATAAAATCGTGAATTTGCGTGAGAAACGAACGAATAGAATAATTTTATTTGGATGTTCTTAATGTAATTATCATCATCTATTATTTAAGTTATAACATTAAAACAAACGATGACTGAGAGTCACCTCTCGACTGCAAAGGGTTAATATCTCCAGATATGTCTGATATATCCATTGATCATTCTAGAATTGCTGTAGAATTTTAATTTTTGTTCATTTTCTACTGCAGAGATTATTTTATTATCCTCTTCGTAACTTTGTATTTAAGCAGTTTCTCTCAGTTTGATATATACGATGGATTAGTATATATTTTAGCATCGTTTTCATACATCTCGCATATTTTTTAAATAATTTTAAATCGTCGATAAATAAATTAAAAGTACTCTTTGTTCATAAAGGATTAAACGATAATTTCAAAGCATTCGGAATGTTCAGAGTATGGGTTTAACTTGGAATAATTCTACGAGTGATACATTTTGTGGAAAATGGATGTTATTGTCCATTTATTTCATTGTTAAATGGCGCAGAAGATATATGGGGATTTCCATCTTACTGAAGCTAAATTGATAAATTCCAACGAGGTTAACAGTTTCATTTAATTATTACATATTTTAACAAATTCTTATAAAATTGTTATAAATAAATATTGTCATAATAAATATAATTATTATAAATTGAAGATACCTTTTTATCTGTTACCTCTATTCTTTTTGAATTTACAATACTTAGAATTATCCTATCTATCCACGTGTACAAACCTAACCTCACTTTTCTGCTCTTCTCTTTAACGCCTGTACTATCGCGTTTAACCTATTAGTTTTTGTGTTTAACTATACAATGTCAGTCGAAACTTCCTTTTTAAACTTTTTTCCCATCAGTTTCCCAAAAACCCATTTCTTTGCCTTAACTTTCTTTTCAAATTTGCACATTCAGAAATTCACACTATGCCACATACTCTCTATAACCAAGTCCAATATATAACAATTATTTAATTCTACAATCTAAAAAAATTTCAAAAATTCAAACAAAATTCAAAATTTTAAAATCAGTAATAGCCTGAAAATGGTGTGCAGCCTTTTTATTTTGATAATTAATCCTATTTTAATTCGAAATAATTCAAACTAAATTTTCTAAGTATCAAATTGTCTAAGGCTGAACCTTAAAGAAAGCTTTGGAGCTACACTTTCCAAAGCGACTGGCAGTTTTAGAGGAGCGAAAAAATTACCAGCCGAATGTGTTAAGATTGTATAGGAGAGTCGGCAAAATCGTGCCACTTAAGATACTTTATGCCGTACTTCTCATTTGGTGCCACTTCGTACGCAAATTAATATTGGAAGCTGGATGCTCGAGATACCTGGCGATACATATTTCATCGTTTTCCAAGAACAAATTAATTTATTATAAGCGCCTTTTATAACGCAGGGTAAAAAGGGTACGATTTAAGCAACCGGTTCCCTAAATCGTAACACGTTACGTTGATCTTCGAATACGCACTTTCCTCCTCAAAAACCATATTTTTCTCGGTGAAGAATTTCTATACTACACTCGGTGAATCGATACACAAAATATTCCCATTGCTAGGGGAATTTCCCCAGAAATTAAATTTTAGGGAAAGCGATGAAAATTTCATTCATTGAGTAATACCAAATTTATTTCAAAATAAACGTGCGAGATGTTCGATTTAAGTGGCATTTTTAATTTATTATATATATATACATATACATTATATTATATATATATACAATAGTAGAGAATATATGTACATCTAAAATTGCAAATTATACACGTGTTTTTCTTCATAATAAGTAAATTGAATTTTAAAACGAGCAAAATATCCTTGCTCCAGGTTTAAAATTCAAAAATTCATCCTTTCATCCTGTAGAATTTGTAGAATTTGTAGATGTAGCAGAGAAGATAATAAAAATTTAATTGATAACAATTAATTGACTGAAATTGAGATTCAAGCGATATTCTCAAACGTGTTAATACAAAATGTATATAATTTCGAAACGATTGAACATATGTACTAGCAATTAGATGAAGCTGTAAGAGATGAATCAATTGAATTAAGCGAATTCTGACAATTTCGTGATCGTATTATTTCCAAAAGCAGACGAAGGCTTAAGTGTCGTTAAGCTTTTACTGCCTAGATTTTAAAATCCACTTCAACGAAGCACACCTACTTAACTCTAATTTTCCACCTTAATAAGTTCCTTCCTTTCACCCAAAGCCAGCCATGCGGATAATTGATTGTTAGTTTCTATTAAATTTCGTTAAGGATGGCTTGCTTTCTCAGCCAGAATTGTTATTAGTAGTTTATCACTATTTAACCCCCGAATTTAATTAAAATTGCAGTAAATCTCCTGGATTTTCACATCTTCCCAAATTAATCGACGTATATCTATTATTTATTCAATTAAATAATTGTAACGATCGTTTAAATACAATTTCAAGATCGAATAAATTTTCCAGTTACTATATGCATATATCATAATGATGTATGAACATACTGCTAAATGTATGTTCAGTTTTCACGTGTGATTACATAAAAGGATCTAAGATATTCTAACACGCATATGTTCATAGTGCTGCATGTTATTTATTATAGACATAACTCTTCTGAACACTTATGTGCTCAACCCCAATATGCAAAGTACAGAACAAGATCCACTACTGCATCAGCTGTATCACAAACAGCTCAAGACCCAAATCTACATACCTGATTTCATACCTGTCGCTACTTCATTTCTCAGTGCTATGGTAGAACAAAAGGTAACCAACCCATAACCACCAAAAAATTAAAATACCGATCAAACAAGGTTAAACCAGTCCTGTATGCCTGATTTCATGCCTGGCATCACCTCATTATTCACCGAATCCTGAAACAAGAGTTAAATAGCCCATAACCAGCCAAAAATTAAAGGGCTAAAAACTAATGTGCACACTACACTTGTACAAAGTTCATACTCAACAAATTTTATATCTAGTACTATTACGTTTATCAAAGAACCTGGAAACAAGAGATAAATAATGTATAATTATCTAGAAATTAAGTTACCTAATTTATTCATCCATTCATGATAAACAGAAAATCAAATATGTAATTGATTTTATAGCTGACTATTTAATTTCTCAACAAATCTTGAAACAACGTTAAATAACCCATAACCACCTATAAATATAAAGATTAAAAGCTAAAGTACTCATTGTGTTCATCCAAACTACTCACATGGGAAATCTTAATTAGAAAACGTACGTACCTAGTTTCATACTTGAAATCATTTCATTTCTTAATCAATTTTAACATAAGAGTTAAACAAATCACAAACACCTATGAATTATAAGATTATAAGCTAAACTATCCACTGCATAGATTCAGTCCTATACATCTTATTTCATACCACATAATTGACGTCACTGTCATTCTCAAAAATCTTTAAGACCAAATGAAATACATTACCACCCATGAATCAAAAGATTAGAAATTAAATTACCCATTGTACTCATCCAACCTCCTCACTTGAAACACTTTAATTAAAAACTTCTACATACTTGGTTTTACAGTTAATTTCATTTCTCGACGAGTCTTGAAACAAGAATTAGAAACCTATAAACACCTAGAAATCGCAGGATTAGAGGCTAAAGTATGCTCATCTACTTTACTCGTCCAATCTTCTAATCCAGTCCATCATACCCGATGTCATACCTGAGAGCTGCTCATTCTCCAACAAATCTCGCAGCGCGAATTAACTCTTTGGGGCACGCTGGGATTAAAAGTGTCCTACCTTTTTGATGCACCGTAATGCATGATGGGACATTTTTAGTCTCACCTCGAAATATTGCAATAGCTGCTTGCGCATAGGTTTATATTTCGTCTTATTCGCGTAAAGCAGTTGGTAATACCTTCGACGAATGTTATAAACGTATTCGCTCGTGTTGGCAACATTCAGCGTGCCTGTACAGGTTCATCAATCGTTGCAAGCGGAAGGTTCATCGCGACAATCCTTTTTTCCTGGTTTTACGTTTTTGCATTATGCGATTCCTTTATTAGTAAAAATATACCAATTTTGTTGCATTTAAAACGCGATAGAATTTCTGTGCAACATGGGTCTATTTTATTATCCGAAATCCTGTGCCACAAAGAGTCAAAGACTATTTATTACCACGGTTATTATGCTATACACAACGGTGGTGGTCTGACTTCCCGATTAGGGGTTCTGTTATCTATAACAACAAATGCAAAATGGACTCTATAAATATATTCGAGTGTTTGCAATAGCTCGGAAGACTCAGAAATTGATCATCACCGATGCATAATCCCAAACACTAATCGTACCAGTACTTTACACATACCTATTCTCACTATAATACGTCAAATGACTCCTCGTGGTACATAAGGTAAATTAAATAGTGAATTAAATAGAGAAATTAAATAATCAAATAATATAAGAATTTGCAGAAAGTCAGATGAGCGAGAGAAATAACAATAAATGTACAATTATACAGTAAATTTTGAAAAGTGTCATTTGATTTTATACATACCTATTCTCACCATGATACGTCAAATGACTCCTCATGGTGCATAAGGTAAATTAAATAGTGAATTAAATAGAGAAATTAAATAATAAAATAATATAAGAATTTGCAGAAAGTCAGATGAGCGAAAGAAATAACAATAAATGTACAATTACACAATATGTAATATATAAATAAGGGAAGAAAATTCTATTGAATTGTTACAGCCATTTCAATTCTAATAGGTTCAGACTGAAAAATTCAATTTTATTGACATTTTCGACTAATATCGTGGTATGCTAATTATTTTACATAAATAAGAGAGGAAAATCCTATTGAATCGTTTTAGCCATTTCAATTCTAATAGATTCTGACTGAAAAATTCAATTTTATTGACATTTTCAACTAATATCGTGGTGAGCTAATTTCTTTACATAATTTTGAAAAGGGTCATTTGACCTCATTTGCTACGTTTAATGTTAACAGATTAAAAATTGAAATATCCCTGAACCAGAGTATTAAGAAGCAAAGTACTCAAGAGACCATAGCTAACCCTAACCTCAGCACCCTAAAATTCACCTAGCCAAACACTTCCTTGAACCACGTCCAATCCTCGATCCAGCAGCACCTTCCAAGGAAAAGGATCAGAGCTCGCGAACAGTTCCTTGTTCATTGTTGGGAATAAATAATATGCCGATCTCTCGACGCACTTAACTGTTCCGGCAAAGGTAGCCAGGCCAGGTGCCACTTCTTGGCGTAGTCACCACCTATGGAAGCGATTCCAACGTATCGAGGTCGTCGTCAGACGGTACTTTGGTCCTCGTACGCCCCTTCCAGAAACCGTTCACGAGGATACCCTGCCGTTTTTCCTTTCATTTCGCCTTTCTCCTTCGCCCCTTGCCCCAGCTCGCGCCGCGGAATGGTATTACGTTAGACGATAGACGATGGTCGATAGCCAGGTGTCCACGCAACCCCGTGCTACCCCAGTGAAACGCAGGTGTGCCGGCACGCGTTCTCCTCCCCTCTCTGTTCGTCCAACGTGCGCTCCGCTGTCACCCTCTCGCTCTAACCAGTACTGCTCTCCGATCGCAAGGAGCCCCGTGGTCCCAGACGTCTCTTAAACGGTGCAGGGCACTTACGTCATTGGGTTCGATCGGTGGGTACACGTTCATCCCCGGATGGATCGAGAGCAACGGGGACCTCGAAGTGTCTCGAGGGAGAGAGAAAGAGAGTGGGTATGCAAGAAAGATCGGGAAAGGGTGAAGGGCCTTTAAACGTGGTACATTAACGAGTCGCGGATTGTGAGACGTCTGGTGTGAGGAGATCGTCGTTGCCTTTGATGAACCTGATGGTCAACTTTCGTGTCTTGCTTGGTCGTGGGAAAGGAAACTGTAATTAACGATCTTTGATGATTTTTTTCTTGGTTATGGCGTTATGCGTGCTGGCTGCGCGAGCTTCACGTGGGCTGTCGAAATTAGTTATCTTTCGGGTGAAACAGGGGGCTATTATAGGAGGCTGTATTACCCTGGATTTTATTCATTATGTCCCCAGCGAAATTGAAGATGCGGCAATAAACAGAGCACACTGTGACACGAAGATTGTTAATATTTGTTGGCGGTTGCAGAGTTAACCCTTTGCACCCGAGAGACTCGAGTGACCTTTAGTCACCATTTTATAATATTTGGAAGATCGATATTAATTAATATATCAAATTTAACGTAACAATGCGCGAGGTATCGAAATCGTATAATTCTAGAATTCTATTATTATACAATTCTATATTTACTGCTGAAAAAGGTATCGTAGGTATTTTAGTAGAGAATCTATGAATTTCTACTCTTCTCTAGGATGGAAAAGCTGGAACACCCTGTAGAAGGCGTATTGCAACTTTCAACACCGACCAGCTTGCTAGAAAATAACGATTCTCGTCGAGCATCAGGGATCAGCCGAGTGACAGCTTTCCGCTGAGCGATCTCGAAGGTCCCCATCTTGAAAACAACCGTCTTGAACATAAGGTGCTCCTCGTACGCATGTCACTCTACTGATACGAGGTGCATATGCTTTTGTGCCATTAACGCACAAAAGGCACGTGCCAAATGTCCTTTAATTAATACCTCTTGTTCTTGATCATTGTCCAGCTTGCGCCAGGCACGTGCAACGACCGTTTGCACGAGTCTTCCTCCAGATCAAGGGGTACAATTAAAAATTCCGCTGAATAATTAAAGGGGAAAAAATGGAGAAATAAAGAGAAATATTTTACCAAAAATTCGCAATTCTATAATACTAAGGGCCTTCCATAAGAAGAAACAAGAAATATACAAAAGCTAAGAATTATTTCACTAAAAGTTCGTAGTACTATAGTAATACTAAAAATACGACACAATAAAAGAAAAGTAATACAAGAAAATATAAAGAACTTTCTTATATATAATATAAGAAAATAAAGAAACCAAAAATTCACACTTCTATAATATAATTAGAATATAATTAAGAATTCGCCATAATTAAAAAAAAGAGAGATACAAAAGAACAAAGAGGATTATTTTTATAAAAATTTGCCAGAATAAAATGGAGAAAAATATAAAAGATCAAAGAGAAATATTTCACGAAAAATTCGCACTCTTATAATATAATTAGAAAATAATTAAAAATTTACCATAATTTAAAAAAGGGAGATACAAAAGAACAAAGAGGATTATTTTTATAAAAATTTGCCAGAATAAAATGGAGAAAAATATAAAAGATCAAGGAGAAATATTTCACGAAAAATTCGCGACAATAAAGAAAAAGAAAAAATACAAGAAAATAAAGAGAAATCTCTAACCAAAAATTCACACTTCTATAATATAAATAATATAATATAATTAAAAATTCGCCATAATTAGAACAAAAAAAAAGATAGATACAAAAGAAAAAAGAGGATTATTTCTATAAAAATTTGCCAGAATAAAATGCAAAAGAATATAAAAAAACAAGGAGAAATATTTCACGAATAATTCGCACCTTTATAATATAATTAAAATATAATCAAAAATTCGCCATAATTAAAAAAAGAGGGATACAAAGTTCAAGAATAAAAAAAAAAAATACAAGAAAACGAAGAAAAATATTTCACGGAAAATTCGCACATCGTTTCCCTTGACACACATTTTATCGTACAAACGATCGTTCTAAGGACAGCACGGCTCTGGAGTAGGGGGTGCGCGATAAAGAAAGGGGGTGGTTTGCGACGCCTGCAATTTGCCCCGGCGACCGCGACAATGGGGAAACGAGTGGCTGCTTGAACGATTCGGCTTTCACTGGCATGGAACAACCGTCTTGAACATAAGGCGGCGGTCACTCGTTTCCTAGGGTCCGCCTATTGTAAACGGGGTGCATTAAGCATCGCTGCAAGTCGCTGGCACAAGGCGCGCGTGCTGCACGCGTGCCACCCCGCCAGATGACTTCTAATTGAATTATCGTAATCACCGGGCGAAAAACTTTCTGCCCGACTTTGTCTTGCCACAAACGTGCCCTCGGTGTTCCTTCAGACGGTTATTAACCGTCACGCTGCTCGCCGACGAATTTTTATCGCACCCCATAACGTTCCTCCAGGCCCATTTTCGGCTGTCTCGAAGGGCTCCTTTTAACGAGGGAATAATAAAGCGAGGAATTGGTTCGTTACGGGGTGCTAGCTATAATTTCCAACTTTTGCTTTGACTCGATTGTGGGAAAGATTGCTCGTGGTCATCCTTGGACGTTGGGGGTTGGATCTAATAATGTTACTGATAGGGTAGATACCTTTCAATTGGTTGATTCGCGGTGTGGTCAGTGATGAAATATTGTTTTCTTTATTTCTTATTGGCAATGAGTGTATTTAGCTGATGAAAAGTTTGAATTAGATATAGTTTATACCAACTTTTGGTGGATAACTTAGGGTAGTATTGTTAATATTAATTATTACTCATTAATATAGTAGTATTGTTTTGATATTTTATTTAGAGTTATCAGTTACTGTTGTGGGGGTTGTGGATTCTTTTTTGAGTGGATAATTTATGGGTTTTTAAATAATAATATTTTTTAGGGGGATGAAATGTCATTCTTTTATTGTACAAATTTTTGAGTATGAATTTGAGATAATAGATAAACGAAGAATGCATTTTTCAATAATTAATGATATTTTTAATTCAATTGCCTAAACTTTAGTTAAAATTAAATTCCAAATTTAATCGTCTTAATATCGTGATTGTTTTAACCAAAATTAAACAATTCGTGAGTCTAATTATTATCTTAATTAGGGGTTGTTCTATCAGTTAAGCAAATTATAAATATAATTAAAACCCTTATTTTTGTATATCCGAACACGAACCAAACGTAAAATTTAGTTCTCTTAATTTTTTCGAATAATTTCAAATTTCAATGACTCGTCTAATCAGATTTAATATTAATTTTCGAATCGCTCTAATATTAATCCAAATTTTAAATCTAACAATTATTTTCATTTCGAAAATGTCCTAACCAAGCTCAAAATCCAATTATCTTAATTATCAAATTACTCCGTCATTTATTTAAATTCAATATGCAATTGCCACTTCAAATTCCATCTTCCTTTACCTCATAAACGTTGTAACACCTATCTCGACTTCTGAGTTATCCCCTTATCCATCCAAATTTCATTTCCAATTATTGTTCCAAATTTTAAATCATTTCACAGACAAACAGAATTTAAAAATAAAATATTTCTCGACCTTCTGTCCATCAAATTCCACACCGATAGAAACTCCAATGTAAAAGTCATCAACTCGTGTCATAAACATCCGAGCAACCACCCCCCACTCAACCCTATTCCGCAACACCGACAATCAGAAGCACGAAGCAAAGACTCCCTGTGAACCATGAACCAAGCCGAGGAATTCCCTCGGATCGGCAGGGACCTTCGCCCCTGAATCAACGTTGCACGTTCCTTCCGCGAAAATTTCGGCGATATTAGCGCAATTACAGAAATCATTGATCCTCTCGGAACTGTCAAGGCGGACCGGCGTGCCCGCGCATAATTCGTACGCACGCGAAACACGACGGGGTGGTCCCTCCCTGTTCGTGATAAGGCGGCATTTCGAGGGTTACGTGTGCATTACAAAGAGCGTTTTGTGGTGCCACCGGGTAACCCGAAGTCACGCAGCATATCGACACGAACAGCATAATTATGGAGCGTTTTTCGGCCGGCCATTACGCCGCCGGACCGTTCTTATTAGCCCGTGTATGGGGGTAAGCGCGAGCGTTGCCGATCCACCACGGTGAAATGCCTTTTGGACACGTAATCAGCCTCCATAACGAAAATTTGAGGCACGACCGTTATCGTGGAATTTCATTGGTAATCTCGTTTATTAAGCCCCACTTAGGCCGCTCGATGCGTTACCTTATTGCTCAATGAAACGATCCGGACCTTGCTTATTTTCGTAAACGAACGAGGGCGAAGTTAGTTTTTGGTTAATTTAATATCTGGCAATATCGCGCGTTCGGGAATTTTAGATCGCGGATAAATGGGCGCCAGTGATATCGTGATCGGCGCGAACGGATCGTTCAGACGGCATAGTCGTTAGGCGATGCATATTTTGCCTCGGTCCTCTGCGACCATCACGGCTCTTCTATTGTATATACAGGGTGGTTCAGAAAACTCGCTCAGGTTTGAAGAAAATGCTTCTATCACGACGTTTTAATATTCATTATTCTTCATATTTCGATAATTTGATAATTATCTAGACGTGGTCACACAGCGCGTGTGTTAAAACAGGGATTACTGTGCACGTGTACGTTCATAGCGAAAATTTTTGAATAAATATCAAGTAACAATATAGTTTTTTTTACACGAATAGACGCGATTTTTAATTCTCTATGAAAAAGTATTAAGGTACTTATACATAAAAAGCATTGGTTTAGGAGTTATTTCAAGTTTAATCTCACACAGTTTGGTGCATGAGAGAGGGGGTAAGAGGTACCGCTCTGTGAAATTAATGTCACCGTATCTTTTAAAATAATCGTTTTCTCACACATGGACCTTAATACTGTTTTATTGAGAATTAAAAAAGCTATAGTTTCGTCCAAAAGAATTCACTATTCTGCTCTTCTATTGTACATACAGGGTGGTTCAGAAAACTCAGTCGGTTTTGGATGAGGTTTGGAGGGAATGGTTCTATTAGTCGAAACGAACCCACTCACGACGTTTTAATATTTATTATTCTTCATATTTTATATCTTTCGTATCGTCTAGATAATTATGTAGATGTGGTTACATAGCAGAGATTACTGTGCACGTGTACTTTCATAGCGAAAATTTTTGAAAAATGTCAAGTAAAAATATAGTTTTCTTTACACCAATAGACGCAAATTTTAATTCTCTGTGGAAAAGTATTAAGGTACTTATACATAAAAAGCATTGGTTTAGGAGTTATTTCAAGTTTAATCTCGCACAGTTTGGCGCATGAGAGAGGGGGTAAGAGGTACCGCTCTGTGAAATTAATGTCACCGTATCTTTTAAAATAATCGTTTTCTCACACATGGACCTTAATACTGTTTTATTGAGAATTAAAAAAGCTATAGTTTCGTCCAAAAGAATTTACTATTCGCATACACTACACGATGTATCATTTGAAATCACCGAATTTCTTCCCTGAGTTATTCTAAAGCTACATCCTAGACAGTTACACTAAACTCCTCTTTCAACTTATACTCACATTCAGAACTACTAGACACCCGTTATCTTACAAGATCTGCATTGTTGATACTATCTAATCGCAAAATATTTCTACATTAATCCTGGACGAATGAATCGAAAGCAACTTTGAGGAGAAAAATTCGGGAAAATCATTTTCGACGATTACAGACAAAAGTAAATAGAATAAAAACGGGGAAAAAATACAGAAATAAGCCATAGAAGCGGCGTTATCAAAAACCTTGGTTGCCCGATAAAAGAATTAAGATAGTTGCCATTCTCGGGGGTAGGCTGCTGCTGCCACGTTAGGCCTGTCGTGCAGTTGGCCTGCGCGATTTTAAACGCAAACACGATACAGATGGACGGATGTGAATGGAAGGTCAGGGACACGTTGCAACGGAATCGTTTTGGCGAGGGCAGCCGATAAAGTGGGATAGCTCGTCGACTCGTCTTATCATTCCGTCTCAGCTGTTCACCCCACGCAGTGTCTCGATTCTCGGAAGGTCCTCGTAAAAATATCACAGGATGTAGCCGCCTGCTATGCCAAAACCGACCTGCCACGCGGTGCCAGTGTACGACTCACGTTTCACTTTCTCATCCCAACGGTGCCTAATCTCGGTGCCTTTCGATTGTAAACGTTAAAAGAAGAAAAAAAGGAGAGTCACGTCGTCGAGGCAATCTTATTTTCCGATGATGACAGTTCAACGAAGATAAGCATCGATCGTTGTAAATTTCTCTCTGGGGCACAGATAACGTTCGAAGAGGTTTCAGGAAGTTTGCGAGTGCCTTCGATGAGACTGAAGTTGGGTACTTCTCGGAATTATTCGAAAGTTATTCGAGATTGAACGTTAGGAGCAGTGCAGCTGAAGTTTCTGCGTTTGGAGCAAAATGGAATTGAAATCGTGAGTCGAATGTCTATGAAATATTTAGAAAAGAAATTGCTAATAATAATTTTGATTATTTCATTTATTTGTAGTTTGTTTAAAAAACATAAAAAATATTAAAATTCGCACATCGTTTCCCTTGACACACATTTTATCGTACAAACGATCGTTCTAAGGACAGCACGGCTCTGGAGTAGGGGGTGCGCGATAAAGAAAGGGGGTGGTTTGCGACGCCTGCAATTTGCCCCGGCGACCGCGACAATGGGGAAACGAGTGGCTGCTTGAACGATTCGGCTTTCACTGGCATGGAACAACCGTCTTGAACATAAGGCGGCGGTCACTCGTTTCCTAGGGTCCGCCTATTGTAAACGGGGTGCATTAAGCATCGCTGCAAGTCGCTGGCACAAGGCGCGCGTGCTGCACGCGTGCCACCCCGCCAGATGACTTCTAATTGAATTATCGTAATCACCGGGCGAAAAACTTTCTGCCCGACTTTGTCTTGCCACAAACGTGCCCTCGGTGTTCCTTCAGACGGTTATTAACCGTCACGCTGCTCGCCGACGAATTTTTATCGCACCCCATAACGTTCCTCCAGGCCCATTTTCGGCTGTCTCGAAGGGCTCCTTTTAACGAGGGAATAATAAAGCGAGGAATTGGTTCGTTACGGGGTGCTAGCTATAATTTCCAACTTTTGCTTTGACTCGATTGTGGGAAAGATTGCTCGTGGTCATCCTTGGACGTTGGGGGTTGGATCTAATAATGTTACTGATAGGGTAGATACCTTTCAATTGGTTGATTCGCGGTGTGGTCAGTGATGAAATATTGTTTTCTTTATTTCTTATTGGCAATGAGTGTATTTAGCTGATGAAAAGTTTGAATTAGATATAGTTTATACCAACTTTTGGTGGATAACTTAGGGTAGTATTGTTAATATTAATTATTACTCATTAATATAGTAGTATTGTTTTGATATTTTATTTAGAGTTATCAGTTACTGTTGTGGGGGTTGTGGATTCTTTTTTGAGTGGATAATTTATGGGTTTTTAAATAATAATATTTTTTAGGGGGATGAAATGTCATTCTTTTATTGTACAAATTTTTGAGTATGAATTTGAGATAATAGATAAACGAAGAATGCATTTTTCAATAATTAATGATATTTTTAATTCAATTGCCTAAACTTTAGTTAAAATTAAATTCCAAATTTAATCGTCTTAATATCGTGATTGTTTTAACCAAAATTAAACAATTCGTGAGTCTAATTATTATCTTAATTAGGGGTTGTTCTATCAGTTAAGCAAATTATAAATATAATTAAAACCCTTATTTTTGTATATCCGAACACGAACCAAACGTAAAATTTAGTTCTCTTAATTTTTTCGAATAATTTCAAATTTCAATGACTCGTCTAATCAGATTTAATATTAATTTTCGAATCGCTCTAATATTAATCCAAATTTTAAATCTAACAATTATTTTCATTTCGAAAATGTCCTAACCAAGCTCAAAATCCAATTATCTTAATTATCAAATTACTCCGTCATTTATTTAAATTCAATATGCAATTGCCACTTCAAATTCCATCTTCCTTTACCTCATAAACGTTGTAACACCTATCTCGACTTCTGAGTTATCCCCTTATCCATCCAAATTTCATTTCCAATTATTGTTCCAAATTTTAAATCATTTCACAGACAAACAGAATTTAAAAATAAAATATTTCTCGACCTTCTGTCCATCAAATTCCACACCGATAGAAACTCCAATGTAAAAGTCATCAACTCGTGTCATAAACATCCGAGCAACCACCCCCCACTCAACCCTATTCCGCAACACCGACAATCAGAAGCACGAAGCAAAGACTCCCTGTGAACCATGAACCAAGCCGAGGAATTCCCTCGGATCGGCAGGGACCTTCGCCCCTGAATCAACGTTGCACGTTCCTTCCGCGAAAATTTCGGCGATATTAGCGCAATTACAGAAATCATTGATCCTCTCGGAACTGTCAAGGCGGACCGGCGTGCCCGCGCATAATTCGTACGCACGCGAAACACGACGGGGTGGTCCCTCCCTGTTCGTGATAAGGCGGCATTTCGAGGGTTACGTGTGCATTACAAAGAGCGTTTTGTGGTGCCACCGGGTAACCCGAAGTCACGCAGCATATCGACACGAACAGCATAATTATGGAGCGTTTTTCGGCCGGCCATTACGCCGCCGGACCGTTCTTATTAGCCCGTGTATGGGGGTAAGCGCGAGCGTTGCCGATCCACCACGGTGAAATGCCTTTTGGACACGTAATCAGCCTCCATAACGAAAATTTGAGGCACGACCGTTATCGTGGAATTTCATTGGTAATCTCGTTTATTAAGCCCCACTTAGGCCGCTCGATGCGTTACCTTATTGCTCAATGAAACGATCCGGACCTTGCTTATTTTCGTAAACGAACGAGGGCGAAGTTAGTTTTTGGTTAATTTAATATCTGGCAATATCGCGCGTTCGGGAATTTTAGATCGCGGATAAATGGGCGCCAGTGATATCGTGATCGGCGCGAACGGATCGTTCAGACGGCATAGTCGTTAGGCGATGCATATTTTGCCTCGGTCCTCTGCGACCATCACGGCTCTTCTATTGTATATACAGGGTGGTTCAGAAAACTCGCTCAGGTTTGAAGAAAATGCTTCTATCACGACGTTTTAATATTCATTATTCTTCATATTTCGATAATTTGATAATTATCTAGACGTGGTCACACAGCGCGTGTGTTAAAACAGGGATTACTGTGCACGTGTACGTTCATAGCGAAAATTTTTGAATAAATATCAAGTAACAATATAGTTTTTTTTACACGAATAGACGCGATTTTTAATTCTCTATGAAAAAGTATTAAGGTACTTATACATAAAAAGCATTGGTTTAGGAGTTATTTCAAGTTTAATCTCACACAGTTTGGTGCATGAGAGAGGGGGTAAGAGGTACCGCTCTGTGAAATTAATGTCACCGTATCTTTTAAAATAATCGTTTTCTCACACATGGACCTTAATACTGTTTTATTGAGAATTAAAAAAGCTATAGTTTCGTCCAAAAGAATTCACTATTCTGCTCTTCTATTGTACATACAGGGTGGTTCAGAAAACTCAGTCGGTTTTGGATGAGGTTTGGAGGGAATGGTTCTATTAGTCGAAACGAACCCACTCACGACGTTTTAATATTTATTATTCTTCATATTTTATATCTTTCGTATCGTCTAGATAATTATGTAGATGTGGTTACATAGCAGAGATTACTGTGCACGTGTACTTTCATAGCGAAAATTTTTGAAAAATGTCAAGTAAAAATATAGTTTTCTTTACACCAATAGACGCAAATTTTAATTCTCTGTGGAAAAGTATTAAGGTACTTATACATAAAAAGCATTGGTTTAGGAGTTATTTCAAGTTTAATCTCGCACAGTTTGGCGCATGAGAGATGGGGTAAGAGGTACCGCTCTGTGAAATTAATGTCACCGTATCTTTTAAAATAATCGTTTTCTCACACATGGACCTTAATACTGTTTTATTGAGAATTAAAAAAGCTATAGTTTCGTCCAAAAGAATTTACTATTCGCATACACTACACGATGTATCATTTGAAATCACCGAATTTCTTCCCTGAGTTATTCTAAAGCTACATCCTAGACAGTTACACTAAACTCCTCTTTCAACTTATACTCACATTCAGAACTACTAGACACCCGTTATCTTACAAGATCTGCATTGTTGATACTATCTAATCGCAAAATATTTCTACATTAATCCTGGACGAATGAATCGAAAGCAACTTTGAGGAGAAAAATTCGGGAAAATCATTTTCGACGATTACAGACAAAAGTAAATAGAATAAAAACGGGGAAAAAATACAGAAATAAGCCATAGAAGCGGCGTTATCAAAAACCTTGGTTGCCCGATAAAAGAATTAAGATAGTTGCCATTCTCGGGGGTAGGCTGCTGCTGCCACGTTAGGCCTGTCGTGCAGTTGGCCTGCGCGATTTTAAACGCAAACACGATACAGATGGACGGATGTGAATGGAAGGTCAGGGACACGTTGCAACGGAATCGTTTTGGCGAGGGCAGCCGATAAAGTGGGATAGCTCGTCGACTCGTCTTATCATTCCGTCTCAGCTGTTCACCCCACGCAGTGTCTCGATTCTCGGAAGGTCCTCGTAAAAATATCACAGGATGTAGCCGCCTGCTATGCCAAAACCGACCTGCCACGCGGTGCCAGTGTACGACTCACGTTTCACTTTCTCATCCCAACGGTGCCTAATCTCGGTGCCTTTCGATTGTAAACGTTAAAAGAAGAAAAAAAGGAGAGTCACGTCGTCGAGGCAATCTTATTTTCCGATGATGACAGTTCAACGAAGATAAGCATCGATCGTTGTAAATTTCTCTCTGGGGCACAGATAACGTTCGAAGAGGTTTCAGGAAGTTTGCGAGTGCCTTCGATGAGACTGAAGTTGGGTACTTCTCGGAATTATTCGAAAGTTATTCGAGATTGAACGTTAGGAGCAGTGCAGCTGAAGTTTCTGCGTTTGGAGCAAAATGGAATTGAAATCGTGAGTCGAATGTCTATGAAATATTTAGAAAAGAAATTGCTAATAATAATTTTGATTATTTTATTTATTTGTAGTTTGTTTAAAAAACATAAAAAATATGGTGAATGATACTGAATGATTCTAAAAGTAAATGTAAAAACAATTCTGATGCATCCGATAAAGAATTGCTATATATTGGATTGACTAATAATAATTTGGATTATTTTATTTATTTGTAGTCTGTTTACCTAAAAAATATGGTGAACGATGCTGAATGATTCTGAAAATAAATGTAAAAATAATTCTGCTACATCCGATAAAGAATATTGCTATGTATTGGATTGGCTACTTACTAAAAAGCAATATTTTTAGTACACACGTATAATACAGTAATAATAATTAAAAATAAAAGAGATTTCATGGTGTATTAATCACCTTTCCATTTTGTAAACGATTACAGAATTTCGATTAATATATAAATATATTTCATAAATTGGAAACGTGGCTTAATGTGAAAGAACAAAGGAATGCCATCTGTCGCGAAAATTCGATACTAGCCATTAACCAACAAAACGAAACATTTCGTAAAGATTCTTCCTTTTAGACAAAATTAAAAATAAAAATACCAAGAATATTTTATTTATTTCTCTCAAACAAACTACCAATCCCTAAAACCTGGAATTACAATAAATTATTCCCCGTTTATTAAGAGCCCGCTTGCAATAAAAATATACAAGTAGCCGAGTAACGGTTCCGAGGAACGTTGAGTTTTCGTAAATAACGGAAAATATACGTCTACTTAAGAACGAAAGAACGAAAGATCGAAACCGCCGCCATAGGAATTCGTTTCATGGTGCCTACAACATTTGTCGGAGCGTGAGAAACGCCGGACGAAATCCCTGTATATTTACATAAAAAGGGAAGAAGAGGAAGGACGCTCGGGCGAGGAATCAAGGATTCACGAAACACGCCGATAAACCGCAAGTTCATGGGGTCCCATTGATGCCAGGCCTCTTGTCACATGGCGCCTGACCTACCGAAAGCGAAAGCATAAAATTAAGAATGGAAGCAGCCGTTGAGATTACGGATTTATTTTATGAACCGCTGTAACCGATCCTTATCCTGCGGGGAAAAAAGGAAGGAAGAGGAGAAAGAAGAATTTCTGCCTCGGAATGTACCGTGAGAGTGAATCCTAAAAATGAAGAAGCGCAGGAATTTCTTTTATCGCTCTTTACAGGCGACGAAATGCTGCCAATACCGTGATAGAGGCTAACCGAGCGTGCGAATCGGAAGGATCGGTCATCAAGGATTCGCATACCCAGGTTTTTTGGATTGACCAAGAATTCAACGAGAAGATGAGTTACAGTTCTGTCATTCCGAGATACTACTCGGTGAAAAGTTTATTAAAATGGAAGAATTAATTTGGAATTAATAAGAGAATCTATTGGTGACTTTGCTTCAAGCGAGTTTGACACTTTAACTCGATGTAGACAGTAATACTAAGTTGGAATTCTGATGGATTATAAAAATTCTTTATTTAATAAAATACAAGAAATTTTTATTGACAGCTGCTACATTGATTAAGTATTCGAATCAGTATTACAATTAACAACAGGTTCTGTTTCATTAAAAGGTTCTATTTGCAGGTTTATTAAAACGAAGAGAATTGACATGAACTAGCTCATAATTGTCAGAAACTTAGTTGACATCAGCAATACTATTTCCAAATTCTTGTTAAAACCAGTAATAAAAATTAGAAACAGGTTCTCTCTTTCATTAAAATATTCTATTTGCAGGTTTATTAAAACGAAGAGAATTGACATGAACTAGCAGATAATTGTCAGAAACTTAGTTGACATCAGCAATACTATTTCCAAATTCTTGTTAAAACCAGTAATAAAAATTAGAAACAGGTTCTCTCTTTCATTAAAATATTCTATTTGCAGGTTTATTAAAACAAAGAGAATTGACATGAACTAACAGATAAGTGTCAGAAACTTAGTTGACATCAGCAATACTATTTCCAAATCCCTGTCAAAACCAACAATACAAATTAGAAACAGAATCAGTACACAAATTTCTGCTACCTTGAACAATTTCTCGCTGAAAAGTCCATAAAATTAAGAGAAATTTATCTTGACACTGCACTGATTTCAAATTACCCCTGAGAGACCCCTAGCCTCAGCACAGTCCTATCCCAATATCTCATCTGCTCTATACATACACACTATACTGTCTCACCGATCACGACATCATTAAATCCTGATCAAAAACTAATCTCATCTACCAAAAATATAATTGTCAATTTGACAGCGAGATTAACAAACTTCCAAACCTGATTCTCCCGATCACAAATTCCTCTGTCACGTAAACGCGACACCCGAAGAGAACTCGGGGAAGAGCAACTCTGGAGCAAAGATTAGCATGAGCCGAATGAACCGCCTAACGATTCCGCTTTCCGAGTTCATTCCGCCTGGTCCGGCGTAACGAGCAAGAACGCATCTCCTCCGAGGCGGCGTTGCTAATTAAAAAAAGGAAGTCTGATAAGCAGAAAAAGAGGCGATGCCCGGGCTGGCGTACGAAAGGAACCGAAACGCTTGCCAACAGAGACAGAGGCCGCGATATCGCGAGGAACCCTCGGCTAGAGAGAAACAGGCATCTCAACAGGCAGAGAACAAACAGAGAGGCGAACAGAGAGAGAAATAGAGACGAAGATAGAGAGAAAGAGAGAGAGAAATGGTGAGACAGATAAAAAACAGACGAACAAGACGAATCTGCATGGGCAAGCTAACGGGTGAAAAGGCTTCCTTTCTGTTCCTGAGAGGAAGCTGCAGAGGATTCACAGGAGCCGAGAGAGATCCAGGAGAATTCGCATGCGATCATTATCCCTTCGCAGGTTTTCGGGCTCATTCGGAATTCCATTGACAGTTCTCGGCCGGGTTTCTCGCTAGAGGGCATTATCGTCAGATTAACCGTTTCATAAGCAGGGTGGCCGAAGGGCCCTGGTCCAAGACAATCCGCACACCAGCATCGGCTCTTCTTGTTCCGCAGGCCGAACGGCCTCTCTCGGCCCAACCAGTGCCGGAGTACAAAGACCCACCAGACGGGAATACTCGTTTCTTTCTGTTGCCTTTCATCCTCCTCGGCACTTCCTTCCCACCGTCTGCTGCCTCGTCCCCCGCTTACCAGACCCTTCGCCGTTCCACCAGTGGCCAGCATCTTGATGGACCGTGCTTTAAATTAACCTTTTCTCGCGCTAATATCGCCCCGTTTGGATAACGGCACCGAACACCACCGATTCCTCAGCATTCACCCGGATCCCGTGTCCTTTTACCCTCTGTCGCTGTAAACTGCCGCGAATGGCACTATTACGCGGGGATTAGCAAGGGACACCGTGCTGGACTCGTGCAAGTCTCTTTTCGGATGATGGAACGTGACTCGGAGGAATGTTGCTGCATTTCTGATCACGTTCTCATCGGATTCTTGCCACGAATCTGGTGGAATGACAGTCGTTCGGTGTACACGCTTGTCTTTCAATCATTGCGAGAGTTTTGAGGTTGGAATTTGATTGAATAGGACGAGATGGATAGTTTCCGAGACTGTTTGGTCTGGGAGGTGGTGCAAGTGGGCAGGAAGATGTTTAGCTTTGGTGAAATTGATTTTCGAGTTTACTGAGACAGAATTATTGTCCTTTCTTACAGGTTCTCGTGTTGGGGATTGATTCAGAAATGTGTGAATGATCTAGGAATATATCTAGGCATGCCAAAGATTGGTTTTATTATGTGTACTTCAGTCAAGTGCACACTACATGTGGATAATTCTATAATTATGTTAACCTTCAACTGATGACGTACCTTTTGCTACTACTGATACTGTCAATTGCTGTTCCATGCTGTTGTCATATAATAGCTGTTACTATTTGTTGCTTACTGTCACTTGTCACTGTGATTTTATTATACTATATATAATTTACAGACTTTTGTCAATAATCAAAGTGAGAGTACCTTCTTTGATTTCAGTATAAACACAGTAATACAGTTGGATGCAGTTGGCATCCATTACAAAACGATTGTCAATGTCAATGTCAATGTAACGTGACTGTACTGTAGCCGTTGGATTAATTTGTTCACTGATGATTTAAATTCCACAACAATTCTAGAATAATCAATGTATAGATCAATTTTGGCTAGAGATATTTAAAATTGACAATACGGTGCCGAGTACAGTCATTAACACAGGTACTAGTGTCATTGTATCAACCTATTCTAAGATGTCCTAAGTTATATTGCTATTCTAGAAAGATCATTGGATAGATAAACTATCGGTAAGGATATTGACAATTGAAATACAGTACCGAGAGTAGCCATCTACACACTAGTATAGCCATTGAATTAATCTGTTCGCTGATCATCTAAGTACTTCAGCATGAAGTGACACGAAGTGACGAAGTGACATCACCAAATGAAGGTTAATAACAATAGCATATAAAATAAACCAATTCAGACCTAGATATGAACAAATTAAATACAACAGTGGACTAACAAAGAGACAAAAGAAGCCTCGAATTAAGCCACTTCTCTAGTCACCTAGCTCCAAACCTAGCCCAAACCCGAACTAGCGATAAATCTTCGTAATGCGACAATTAAACGACCTCCGCCGCAGATTTACCTTCCTTAGAACCTCGCCTACCCCGGGCCACCCTTCGAATACCCGAAAACTCCTGAGGACCCGTATCATGCCGAAATCCCTGCACAAAGCCCACAGGGCCTGGCGCGATCGGATGGATCAGCTGTGCGATTCTAAAAATGCCGCCATTTTCGAATCGCCGTGACGAGATCGTATTATCACGTTACACACGAAATATCGTGTTGCAAGGTTACCATTGAACGCCAACGCCATTATCCTACCCGCCGTTTTCGTTCTGCAATTTAATCTACGACGCCGTGGAATACCTTTCCCTTATTGCGGCGGCTGATTTAAGCACACCTTGAACGCGCGCCCGAGCAGTCCTTAAATTAACCATCAACGGATTAACGAGCGCCAAACGATACCAACTTGGCGAGTGTGCGCGCGCCTATCAGCTCGGGGAATTATACTCCGTTTGCGGCAACAAAATGCAAGCCTAATAATCCCCGGCGACCCGACCGCAGCGCCACGAGAAAGAGTTAGAGGGAGCCTCTGTGCCGCCACCGGCGGTCTCAGGTTTCTTTCGATGATATACGACTTTCGCGGAACGCCAAAAGGACCAATCTGACCCCGCGGAAAGACGACCTCTTTATGGGAAATCGTGTCATCGTCTGCTGAATGAGACTCTACTTGTGAGATATCGAACGTGTCAATTGACGAGGTTACACCTCGTTCATCTGTACGATGACTGGTTAATTTAGATGTGATTTCCAGTAGGGCTAAATAGCGACCTGCTATGAGCTAGGTGCTCTGCAAATTGCGCCATTTGCAGATGCAACTAATGAAGGATCTTATCGGTCTGCGATAATTGCTTGCATTCTGGATACTTGCTTGACCAAAGACAGGGTAACGATCTTGGATAACGTACCTTGGCTAACTTGGGATTCTTTGTGGTCCATGTGAACGAGTGGACATGTTGTTGAATGCAACTGGTAAATTGGAAACGGTTGTATACGAGTTATGTGGATCTTATTATTCAACGGATTCTGAATCGCCACTGATGAGTGTGAAAGTGGGGATCACTGTGACAGACTTGGGGTATTTTATATTTGTTATGACAGAAGTGACTGGGACGTTGAATCCTGCAACTGATATATACCAGTCTTCGTACCAAGATGTAGTATAATATATAAAATATTCACTTAAGGAAAGCTCGTTATTGCGTGCATACACGGTAGACCTAGACCTGCCAAAGGTGTCTAAGTGACTTGTTCCAAATCTTACATTTTTACACTTTCTGAAACCCTGTAGTTGCTTTCGATAAAATTAACGTAACAACTATCGTTTGTACATAATATATTCCACTACTCCCTATAAATCTATACTGTTGGGAATTAACGCATCGAACCCAACAGTTATACCAGAGATATGCCCACGCGTTACGTAATACCCAGTACATTCCATGGTCAAAGTTCAAGGCTCAGAAAATCAGCTATTTATCTTATCCTCATCAGATAGCCCGAGTAGTAGCCGGTACTTTGACCCTCTTTACCTAACCCGCTACGAAGTACAAGCCAAACTGCCTGACACTGCTCACTCGTGCCACATAGAAACGTCGAAAGGGCTAATTTAGAACCCTGACAGAGGAAGAATCCTACTACGTCTATCTCGGCATACTACACGTCCACCGAGTCCCGTCATCGTAGAGCCATTCCACGAAGCCAAAACGACGACGCTGCCCTTCGAAGGACTCCTGGGCTACACACGGGTGAGCGTGGTCGCGTGTCTATGTTGGTGCACAATACGAATCGAGTTCCATTGAGACAATTGGCAATTTTCGACGCCGAATATCCGTCGGAAGCGGCGGTAGCGCCCACGGCCACTCACTTGGCAAATTGGAGGCCAGACAATAAATTGCAAACGGTCTGTGCATGTACACATAGGCGTGTGCACAGGCTGCCGGCTTGTACCGTCGCATATACGCGACAATGTGCGTTATACGCGCGTACACCCGGGGCTTGCGCCCGCCTCGTCATCGGCATAAGGACCGCACGCAGTAACATTACCATTCGGTCGCAGACGAATTCATTGGCTATGCCAGGGCGTCTTCCGTTCACAGGCAGAACGGTTGTCAGTCCGGTTTGACCCGACTTAGATGGCACGTATATACGCGAGGAGCTGTTACGGTCGGCACTCATCAAACGTTGCGCGAGGAGAACGCGCTGCTGTCCCGGAGTGCACGCCTCTCCCTTTCACGAGGCTGCCGGGAGCGATCGTCGCGCCGCCACGTCGCGACGGACGGTGCACGAAACACCGTTTCGCCGGATCTGCCTCGCCGCGTGTGGTGGCCGCCGTTAACGCGCCGGTTTTTCAATTTGTTATGACTACTTTTCCTCCGCGACCCAGGCCTCGAACCAGGCCTCCGCCCTCCCGTTTCGCCCTTTCTTCTCCGGCGTCGTTAATGCCACCAGGTTCTTCGTGCCGCTTCTACGGGGCCCGGCTCTTGCACGCGTTTCGGGTGCCACTTCGAGACTTATCGTTCATCGTGTAATTACGATGATGATCGGTTGTTGCATGCTTTTTCTCATACTTTTTCCCCACGCGACTCCGCATTCGGCAAGATCGAGTGCGGAGTGGAGAAAATGGAGGATGGATTGTCTTTTTGCTACTCGTGAACAGTACTTTCGAGGAGAACGTGGTTAGCAGTGTTTTCTTAATTTTACTTCTCCCCGATTTCTTATTTACAAGATTCCCCAAAATCTTTCTCACTGGCTCAACAGGGGGATTCTTATATAGATAATAAAATTTATTATTTTAATTATTATTATCTATGTATGTTGTATCTAGGAATGTATCACAGGTTGATGGTTCTAGGGTTAATTTAGTTAGCTTGATTGCTTCTATATGTAATAAGTTTGATAAGTGTTTGGTTGTAAGAAAGAATTTTTTGATAGATGATATTGGTTTGTACCATCTGGTGATGCGTTGAGCTAAGGGGAAACTAATGAAAATTGACTGAGTAGCCGATAATAATTATAAGTGAAGAACGTTTATAATTTGTCAGACAGAAACCACTACATGCACTAAAGCTATATTACTTATTAAAGCTACGAAATTTTTAAACTAATTCAGTCTAGATATACACTTTACCCTAACTTACAACGAAAATGAACCGAAAAATGCCAGACTCGATATTTATTCCTAAACTCGAGCAGATAATTCAGAATTAACGTATGTACCGTGAATCGATAAGAGGGCAGCACTGTTAGATAACAGTAGAAAATACGAGACAACCATGACCAGCTGCAATTACTCTGGCAGCAACGCGGCAGCAACAAGTTGCTCGACATCCCATTGACTGCGCTATGGTTGTTCGAGACTATCGATCGTTCGGATTCCCATGCTATCTTGGCATCGGTTGCCACGCGAGTCAAAGACCATTCTCACCATGTGCCGACGGTGAGTCCATATCGTGGCATCCTGATGCCATTAAAATATGGGGGTATACGTACGATACACATCTGCCTGCCTGTATGTGCAATTACGAGGAAGCTGGCATTGCACCCCAATGCACCGATCCCGTGAAGCCCACGAAGAGACGTTCTTCTATTTCGTGCCACTTCATGGGGGCCTATTCACCGGTAACCTCGGTATCTTGTGGGAATTTCCTACGCGACATCAAAAGCCATAATCTGAAAACGGGCCACCGATACGGGGGATTTTACAATGTTTGACCATGGATTACGATTGTCAGTGCATGGTCCTAGACTCGTTCGTGGATAAACGATTCCTTTATTCCTGTCTTCCTTCGATTTTCCGGGATTTTTATTACAGATACGAGATTTTTTATTGCATTTTCTGAAATGGTATTTTTCTAGTGCCTCCCTGGGGGGTTAAAGGGAACAGAGGGTTGAAGAAATTTGCTGGTTGCTGAGGTTTTCATCAGGAATTTTGATTATTACAGTACTTACAGAGAGATAGAAGATATAATTATTATTATTATTATTAGAATATAATAGCAGATTTGATAATTTGTTTTACTAGAAACTGATCAAATTTGTTTGAAATAAATGGATCCTTTGTAAAAGAAATATTGGAAAATTTTAATTGAATTTGGAAAATTATTATAAAAATTATAACTATACAAAAATAATATTCCCATTATTAATATGAGTACTATACCAAATCTGTTTTTGAAATTATTTAAAATGATTTAATATTATTTAATATTATTTAAAAATTATTTAATACTATTTAAAAATTCAGAACTTCGAAGAAGAACTCAATCATAATAAACTTTTCACTGTAAAATAAAAATTAAAAAAAGAATTCGAATCAACAAATTTTTATTTACCCCAAATAATTTTAAATCACCCCAAAATCTTACCCTACTTACAAAATAATACAAAAACACAAAATATGAAGAAACTATGAATCAAATACCTATGCACACATCAATCAAAAAATACTCATAAAAATTCCAATCGTGTAAAAATATTATTCTCCTTGTTAATATCAATGCTATAATGAACTCCTTTCCATATAAAAATCAAATTTCTATGCACACGTCGTTCAGAAAATATTTATAAAAATTCCAATTATATAAAAATATAATTCTCCTTGTTAAGTCTATAATCAAGGCTATAATGAACTCCTTCCCTAATCACCGTTTAAAACTTCAAACTCCCCAAAGAGCGTTTCATTCACTCATCATGCTCATCGTGGCAATAAAAAAAGGTCAAATTATCAAAAATTTATTTTACAAGAACCATAAACCAAAATCTTATCTGACACACGTTTAATCTCCCGAAGAGGAGCGAAATCCAACAAGCACTAAATCCCAGATCCAATACCCGAACGCAGCCGAAATTCCATTATCGAATTGCGATAAATTTTCAAACACCGATCGCTCCCACCCACTATCTCGCTCCGAGAGCCTAATTCCCCGAAACTTCCCCGATCGAGGAAGAAAACACCAGCCCTGCTTTTTATCTCGGGTAAACTGGATCCAAGACGCGGCAGCAAGAGGAACTCGAATTTCGGCAAAAAGAAGAAGTCTCGTACGGTAGGTGGTCCCAGGCGTCACGGTGTTTCGAAACCTAAATATTATTAGAACGGCTACAAGTAGCTGGAACAAGTGCGGACAGATTTCAACTTGTTGCAGGGATTCCTAGGAAAAGGGCGGCAAGTGTGCCGGTTTTTCCGAGATCCTATAAATCCTGCATCTTCGAGTGTCCTCGTCGCGACGGGGATATTTTTGAACGTCGGGAAGGCAAAAAGATTCCCATGAGGGAGCCTTTTCTGTCTTCCCTCCCTCTTAGGCTTACTTCCACGATCCTGGCTTATGATCCTTGGCATGGAAGAAGGCACCGAGACACTGCTGTACGAGATAACATCGGAGCCCTGGCCACCGTGACGATTTTCAAATTTTCCTTCTCGTTAATCTTCTTTTCCCAGGCTTCGTGATTTTTTATATTTTTGCAATATTTTTCAATTCAGGAATACACAAAACGTGTGAATTGCACAAAATTTTATAGGTGGATATGGGATTCTATGGAAATTGTGAGATTCTTAGATTTTTAATTATGATCTTTGCAATTGTTCGATGATCTTTTATATTTTTTGGAGGATGTAGAAAATATAAATTTTCGCAATTCGATATAAGTACTTGTCAGGTGATTATTATTATTATTAGGACCCCCGAGATACGGTCATTATAATTTCTAATTTCTTTTGCTATATTTCATCCTTTTTATTTTTATTTTTAATTTCAGGGGTTCGATATTCGATCATGTTTTATATAACTCATTACCAAAATATGATTTCCTATTCTACGACTTATTTTATTTTTAAGCTATTAATATATTATTAGTATATTATAAAGTAAAGGAGTGAATATCGATTAAAAATAAATTTCATTCCGATATGAAATACAGCAATTAAAAGTGCTATACTTTATTTTCATCTTCATCATGCTCATCGTGGCAATAAAAAAAGGTCAAATTATCAAAAATTTATTTTACAAGAACCATAAACCAAAATCTTATCTGACACACGTTTAATCTCCCGAAGAGGAGCGAAATCCAACAAGCACTAAATCCCAGATCCAATACCCGAACGCAGCCGAAATTCCATTATCGAATTGCGATAAATTTTCAAACACCGATCGCTCCCACCCACTATCTCGCTCCGAGAGCCTAATTCCCCGAAACTTCCCCGATCGAGGAAGAAAACACCAGCCCTGCTTTTTATCTCGGGTAAACTGGATCCAAGACGCGGCAGCAAGAGGAACTCGAATTTCGGCAAAAAGAAGAAGTCTCGTACGGTAGGTGGTCCCAGGCGTCACGGTGTTTCGAAACCTAAATATTATTAGAACGGCTACAAGTAGCTGGAACAAGTGCGGACAGATTTCAACTTGTTGCAGGGATTCCTAGGAAAAGGGCGGCAAGTGTGCCGGTTTTTCCGAGATCCTATAAATCCTGCATCTTCGAGTGTCCTCGTCGCGACGGGGATATTTTTGAACGTCGGGAAGGCAAAAAGATTCCCATGAGGGAGCCTTTTCTGTCTTCCCTCCCTCTTAGGCTTACTTCCACGATCCTGGCTTATGATCCTTGGCATGGAAGAAGGCACCGAGACACTGCTGTACGAGATAACATCGGAGCCCTGGCCACCGTGACGATTTTCAAATTTTCCTTCTCGTTAATCTTCTTTTCCCAGGCTTCGTGATTTTTTATATTTTTGCAATATTTTTCAATTCAGGAATACACAAAACGTGTGAATTGCACAAAATTTTATAGGTGGATATGGGATTCTATGGAAATTGTGAGATTCTTAGATTTTTAATTATGATCTTTGCAATTGTTCGATGATCTTTTATATTTTTTGGAGGATGTAGAAAATATAAATTTTCGCAATTCGATATAAGTACTTGTCAGGTGATTATTATTATTATTAGGACCCCCGAGATACGGTCATTATAATTTCTAATTTCTTTTGCTATATTTCATCCTTTTTATTTTTATTTTTAATTTCAGGGGTTCGATATTCGATCATGTTTTATATAACTCATTACCAAAATATGATTTCCTATTCTACGACTTATTTTATTTTTAAGCTATTAATATATTATTAGTATATTATAAAGTAAAGGAGTGAATATCGATTAAAAATAAATTTCATTCCGATATGAAATACAGCAATTAAAAGTGCTATACTTTATTTTCATCAACTTCGCGTGTAGCAAATTCCACAAATTTTTAAACAATCTTCTATGAATTTTTCTAATCTTCTAATTAGATAAATCTAAAGAAACAGAAGTCTAACAATTTTAAGACACGCAAAAGATTTTAATCCCGTTAATAGAATAATAATTATATCTTCCGGAATTGATAAGTGAAATAACAGAATTAAAGTTGTTAATTAAAATACGAATGGTATGAAAATTAATAATTTATCGAGAAAGAAGATAGGAAATGTGGAATTTATTGGTCTACGATCCCGAGTGGTAATGATCTTCGTTGCATATAAAAATGCAGGCAGAAGGTGTGACGTCAGAGATATGAATCAGTTGTACCACTTAAGCGTTGCATTTCAGGTAACGAATGGTTCTTTAATTGAATATTGAGATAAAGATTCGCAAGCTGTGGGAGCGGCGCATCCGGTCCAATCATCTTCGTCATTATATGCAGATTGTAGTCGAACATAAAAATTCATGTGGCTCGTGCCACATGAATACCTTTGTTTGCCAAATCACCAACAGCGCGAGGAAATTCGAAAGATTTAACTCTCGTGGATCAAGATTTGCATTCGAACACTTTACCACGAGTGCGAGCTGAATGAAGCTCAAAAATATAATACTCTGATTGACGTTACGATAAATTGAAAATTATTTTATAAAAAAGAAGAATTGTGAAAAATTGTACCTAAAAATTAAATTCAATATTTACGTGAAAATTCAAACATTCGCTTCCAAACTCGTCAAAATCTATATATACATATACACTCGCAGTGGCAAGGAATTCACAGACGCGTATGTCAGAATGGTCCAGTGTGTTTCTGTAACAATTGCCTAACGACGTGTGTACCACGTGGTTGTCGATTCTGCGACAAAAGCATTACGACGTGCGTGACACGTCTTTCCAGCGCAAGCGGTTAACCTAAAAATCCTCAAAAAGAAAGAAAAAGAAAATAGGAAATATTTGTTACTTAACCACTTGCGCTACGATTTAACTTTCGGTTGCCGTGCCATGCTCTACAGCATAACATGCGATAAGGCATTACATTGACGCCGTACCGTATCTGCGAGCTAACTGTTAGCCGACGTGACGGACACGTGATTTTCGTTTCTGCGACAAATGCCTATCGACGTGGTACACACGTCGCTGGCGGATTTGGAACAAAAGCATCTCGACGTGCGTGGCACGTCTTTATAGCGCAAGTGGTTAAGTTAAATTTGGGCCCGGAAACCCCCGGACCCAAGAATCCCAGAGCCAAAAATTCGAGAATGCGTTAAAACCGAGATTCGCCGAATCCCTTGCTATTTCGACAGTCGGAATGGTAACGGTACCTCTGAGGTTCTAGTTTCCGAAAAAGGGCACACGGGCGTAGGCTTCGCGAAAATTTGGGAGGACCAAAGGGCGACGTTTCCCACGTGCTTCTGCGGCTTCCTGTAAGTCTTCGGCCGGCAGAAAGTTGGCGGGAACGTGTCAGGTAATGAAAACTGCCGTACGGGTTCTGCCATGGTGTATCTGCGAACGGGCGCCATGACCTACTTACACAAACGGCAATAGAAAAATCAGGCGTGAGCGGGGAGCAGATAGGAATTCCTTGGCGAACCGTGGGAGAGTCCTTCGGGACGATCAGCCATTGAACTCTCTCTTCTTCCGGCCTTTTATCTGTTTCATGCCACGGATTTTGTGATCGTGTCACAAGAACTTCTTTGCGAATAGCGTCGTATGAATGCCATAAGTTGCACTAGCCTTTGTACCGGGGTGCTAAAAAATATGGGTCGGGGATTCTAATGGCGAGCCAACCTCGTTCGGGATGGTAAAAAGATATTTAATCGATATGGGATCTAAACTGGAATATTTTTCTTTTTTTCTTTTTTATCCGTAAGGAAATCTGATTTTTTTTTAGTCGCGATATATGAGCCCATTCATTTGCAGATCGATTGTCTCAAGGGAGACAGAAAAATGGACGTCTATTTTGAATACAGAAATTTAAACGCCATTCGAGCACCGTGGAATCAAAATTTAAAAAATTCGAAAAGTGGAGGAGATCAATATTTGTATATACATATAGGGAGATTTGTTTTCCTCGAGAGAAGTTTAACAGTGCTAACCTAAAAATCAATTACTCCTAACCAAAATCTAAATTTGTACTTTACAAATATGTTAAAGACACGTATTAGAATATACACTATTACCATACTGCATTCTCTTTACCATATGTTACAATGATTCAATTATATTATTTATTATGGGCAAGAAGATTAGGTATCATTTATTAATTAAATGCATTAAATGATAAATTATGTCAATTATGAACACGTTTATCAAGAGGACAAGAGTTTAGACTAATCTATATTAATATACATAATACTATTGGTAGGATTAGAACATATATGTAGATAACAGAGGAAAATCTCAAGATTCTATCATTTAAGCAATTTATTAATATTTAGAATATATTTATTACAAAGAAGTCCCATTATTTAACTACAATAAATATTCGAAAATATATTTTATTCGAGAATAAAACCATTCATCAAAGAATGAAAACTTAATTGATTAACAGAACTTTCCATTGAACTCACTAGCGCCACCACTACCCATATCTACGTATAACGAACCTACTGCAAATATCGTACATATCGTTAAATTATTTTTCAATTCCACCGATATAATCTTAGAATTTTTTCCTTATTACACGTGTCACATCGTTTTAACCATTTCTATTGAAAATTTATTATTATTTTTCATTTATTTAACAGCCAATGCGAACATTCGAATACTTTCACATACGAGTGTATGTAAGCACGTAACGAGCAACGCAAGACAATTTTATCTGCCAATTAACTGGCACGGAATTGGAAAAACGACGAAAAAGAAAGAGCGAAGAGTAGAAACACGATTAGGTACCGACTCGGTTGCGTGATTGGTTATCGATGTTAGCATTAATTAGCGTCCTACGACCGGTTGAATTATTCCAAAGCGTGTTCCGCGCAAAAAGAGCCCGCAGTTTAAAAGGACCACGAACGCTTGATTGGCGAGCTGTTAAGGGGTTAACCAAACAATGTCTTCCCGTGCATTCTTGCTGGTAATTTATGACAGAATATTAGGGTACCGCGAGCCACCCGAAACTTCTGCCACGGTCAATGCACTGTCGCACGTGGGCGTGCTTCCATTAGGAACACTGTGTCGCATTCCTTCGTATTTCTTTTTCGGAAGCGTCGCTCGCTGCTCCCACTATTCATTTTCTCCTTTTCTTTTTTCCATTTTCGACAGGTTTTGTAATCGAACGCGTAAGATGTGATTTATTCCACACACGTGTGATATAAACGAATGCGATCATCGGAATTTATATGGTTGTTTCAATTGAGACACGGTGTGGAGAATATCGCGAGATTATTTTGAAAAATTATTCACGACTTCGTTTAACCGAAAAATATTATCAGTCAAATATTTTCGAATTTCATAATGAATTATATTACGACTTTTATCACTGTAAAAGGATTATAATTATAATTCTTCATAAAAAAATTATGAATTCTTATAACTACCCAAGAAAGAAGGATAATCCTGTAAATTATTTCAAAATAAAATTACTAGGGGGGGGGGGCAATAATTTTTGTTACTAATTTTTATAAATTAAAAAATTTATAAAAATAAATTTTAGGAATTAATTAATTATTTATTAATCGTAATTTTAATTAAATATACGAGGTTTCTACGACACTGGGTGTAGTGGTTATCTTGTTTTAGAGAACAGAATTTCATATGCGCCGACTTAAAAACAGAGTCGAAGATCAAGCAGTAAAATCTGAAGATCCGAGAAAGGAAAGTAACGAAATTATCTCGTAAAATCTGGAGGAAGCATGCTCGCGTTGCACGCTATAAAATAAATATCACCAGACTAAGCAGCCACGGGGACAATTTAATAGAGGGTGTACCAAGGAATCCAAAGGTTCCTTTTATTTTATGTATTTGCTAAGGCACATGTTACACTGTCAGCGAAAAACGTTATACAAGTAGCAGCACTTTTGAAGAGAGGTCGGGCCCCGGTGAGACGCATAAAATTAGGGAAATTCCGAGAATCGGTTTATTTGGAATGCCGTACAAACAGAGGCCAAGGCGCCGAGGTAGCAACATGTCATAAAATACGACCCTTGTGAGATTATTTGTTTCAAAGATGTGGAACACTTGTAGATTTACTGGCGTCGTGGCTGGGTACCGAGACGATTCAAGAATCCAGTTGTAAATAATGACAGTGGTGTGTCAAGAATGGGAGAAACCTCTATTAGACATTTCATTGAACTTAAAAAGGGAAGAATTTGAAAGAAAAGTAGATTATTTCTACTGCATTCTATATAAATAAATATTTGTTCATATTTTTATATCGTTTCTTTGATTTACAAGTGTCTTCAATTTTATAATAGCTACATATATGCAAAGAATATGATTCCACATTCAATTTGAATAAAATCACAGGAATAAAATCATACTTGACAAAATTCGCATAAATTTTATAAGTTTTCACAATTTCATTCCAAATAAAATAAAAATGAAATCGTAATGCACTGTTCAATGCATAGAAAAATATCCTAACACCCAATAACCTTGGAGTACACTAAAATAAAAAGTTTATACTAAATAGATTATACTAAAATAAAAATACCAGAACTCCGAAGACTGTTTCGAAGTATTAGGTATATTAAATAAAGCATTAGCCTGACACATCCTGTAAAAATAAAAGATATTAACATCGCGCAATGATAATAAACATTTACTCTGCGCAAGGTGGTTCGGAATCGTTTGCACGGTAGCCCTAACCTATCCTTAACCTGCCCTTCTCTCCTCCCCCGTCATTACACTCCCTCTAGCATCCGCTAAACCACTATCCCCGGCAATTAGACAAACATCTACAAGACATCGCGACCGCAGAGCGAGCAAAGATTGTCACGTGCCTAATTGACATTGTTTCCCGGTGGATTATGGCTGAATCACGCAAGCGACCGCTGACCGACGCGCCGCGGTGCGGCTGCGCGTTAAACGAACGCGCACGCCCCCCACTCCTTCGCGTCGATAGTTATCGTTTCACGTCCGCGCGTAGTTAAACACCATATGGCCGGGTCTTGTGTTCCGCCGAGGAAACGGCGAAGGGAGGCGACGTTATTTATTACATTACTTCTTACCTACGGAAGTCTGGGCTATTGCACCGAAGCCTATTGTCGCTGGAAGCAGGTTCGACGGAAGGGAAAGGGTGCCTGCTGCCATGCCGCCACCCTTTGTCTTCGGCCACCGGACAAATTCCCGAATTTGTTTACGGCCCGTTGCGAAATTAATCGCACGCGAATCTCGCCGGGAAATTTGACGGTTGTTCGGTAAATTGCCGTCGTTACGAGGGTCCCGGAGTTTACCCTGCACGATAGCTATGTCTTCCATTTGTCTCCGTCGACTGGTTTGTGGGGCTGTTGCCGGGGGATGAAGCGGATTTTCAACGCGTGCAGCTACCGTGGACCGGTTTAATTAGAGAAATCGAGAATTTCGGCGACGATAGGGATGGCGGTCGGGGATTTCAACGCAAATATGATTGATTCGAGGGAAATGGCGAGGAAAGGAGTTGGTATGGGACAGAAATAGGGGGATTGCGTGGATACTTCTTTTCCTTATGCAAGGTCTTTTGATGCACATCGTTGAAAGTAATTGGGGGCTAATTGTGATATTAATTCGAAACGGAGACAATATTACGAGGCTTCTATACAGGATGCTTGAGAATTAGGGTGCAACGTGTGTTTCATTTTAGATCTAGTTTTTTGGGAAAGATGAAGTTGAACATGTGTCAGATACTCGCTGTGAGTTTACTTCGCGAGATGAGCAAGAAGTCTCAACGATGTTTAAAATATAAAGCCCTTTGGTGATTATTTTTAAGCAAGATTTTAGATTTATCGAAATATTTCCGGATAAGAAATATTTTGATCAAATTTACGTTAATAAATCAGTCTAAATGATGTACGATTGAAGGTAGGTTTACGTTTGGATTGAAAATAAATTCGTAACGAGTGTTCCCCGTTAGCTACGTTCCTCGTGTGGTAGGAGAGTAGTTAAGGGGTACAAAAACGCGGCGGAAGTCGGTGGTGACCAGCAATCTGGCATGAAGGAAGTACGATCTACGAGTAGATTGTTCATTTTCCTTAGAGCAATCTACTGATACGGATGTACGTCGGTCAAAACTCACGAAACGTCACACAAGACTGCCTACGCGTTGGATTTGATCTCTGTCGGCTTCCTCACCACCTTGCGGTTACCCCGGGCTTCTTATTCGTGACCTGATACACCACTAATTTCGTGATTACACCGGGAAGAAGTACGGTGACATAGGAAACTCGATGGCCCCTTTGTTAACCGACAAGGGGGCACATGTTGCGCGAGGGAAGCCGATTTTTCTCAGCCTTGCTTGTCCAATGACTATTGCAATATATCAACCTTCCATGAATTTGTATAATAATAATTTAATAATAATT
>NW_016913161.1:195989-203026 GCF_001483705.2 Eufriesea mexicana | reverse complement strand
ATATATAATATATAATATAATATATTCATAATATATTATATATAATATAATATATTCAAATAACTTTTCACATTTTAAATAAAATGTAATTATAATTAAGATATACTTGTAGCTATCTATTACATGTAGAAATTACGAGGAACGATAGTTTGGTTAGTTACAGATATTTTACAAGAGAATGAAAGTCTATCTGAGTGGTTGAAAATTCACAGAGGACTGCAAATGAATCACCCTACGAGATCCTTAAGTACAGCATGCAGCTCTTGCATGAATTAACCTTGACTGCGTCCCTAGTTCGATAAGCGTAAAAGATCACAATCCCAGTGTAATTATACCTTTCTAAATTAATTATTCAAAACTGCCTCCTCAGCTTGCGAATATTCGTAATTATTATTCCGGAACCTGTATTTAATACACCAACGTAAGTTTGATTACCAATAAATTCCAACTATTATAACGACGTTATAATCAATTTTAGCTCGAGTTGCAATAAAATTAACGATTCTAACGTTGAATTATCACCATTTTATTAATCCTCCATTAAAATGCGAAACTTCTCGCTGTGCCATTTCATTATATCGTTTATTGACTTTCGGATAACACAAAGTAGTATAAGATCCAGCACAAGCTTTCCGAGGCACCCTATTTTCGCGGTTGAAACGCACTTAATTGCAGTTGCCAACATTCGCACGCTCTTGTACAGGGTGATTAATAACGTATCACCAAGATAAATTTTAAACCTCGAAAAGACAAAGCAGAGGAAAAAGGAAATCAATTTTCTGGTATCATACCTTCTCAATTGACAAAACACATAACTTCAGGCATAGTACTATTCTCGACATAATCACCACTCAAAGCAAAATAAAAGATTGTCATCTATTATTCCTTATTTGACAAAAGGAAACAATTTGAACTTATTTTCTCTTTTCGATATAAGAAAAAAGGACAAAAAATTCTTTTACTTCCAATTACATCTTTTGATATTTAAAAAATCAAACTTTTATCACCTACAAAGGCAAAATTTAATACGTAAATAACATAATTTTTATCCAAAATGAAGAATAAATTTTGTTACTAAAAAAGATATGCAAATTTAAAACTAATAATCCAAGTCTTTGAATAATTCCCTGACCCATCCACAACGCTCAAAATAACGTCGAAAGTGTAAAATTTAAGAGACACATGTTTTTCGATATATATTATACTCTTCTCTTTTAGATTGGTTATATTAATTACATAAATTTGGATTCTCCGTGAACCAGATTTACCGTAACACGGTGTGGACGCGATGTTAAGGATCACCCTGTATATTTAACTGACGGAGGAAGTGAAGATTTCTGTGAATGCATCTGCTTGCCATGCAGAAGCACATCTTAGGCCCGGCATTCTCATTCTTCTCCTTATAGGCTGATGACGCCAGCGAAGGAAGTTGTAGCATTCCACCTTGTAAAAATCCCGTTCCTGGTGCATAATATACCCGCGGAAATTTAAACGCGCACTTCCAATTTGCAGCGGGCAATCCCCTTCATTTGCGATTTCGTTGGTCCCCAGATACGAAATGGCTCGAATGGCCATCGTATCGCGACTTTATTAGAACTGCCCGGACACGTTCCTCTTTTTAATAACAGCCTGTATTTACGTGTATTTTCATCGATTATATTTCGAAAAGCTATTTACCGGTAATATGCGCGCGAATATGTAATGTGGATAAGCATCGCCGAAGACTGGTCCTTTCAGAAGGATAATTCGTCGACCGAGTTATGATTATTTAAGAAATCGAAGCACGAAGTTAATAAATTTAAATGTACGAAATATCCCGATCTGAAGAATAAATTCTTCCATCTCTGAATGCTGTATTTGCAAGCTATTAATTTTGTTAGATTATAATTAATTATAAAATTATCTATATAAATTTCTGTACCTTTAATTCTTTATACCACGAACAGATTTTTCAACTACTTGGATTAGGATTTAATTACGAGAAACTGTGCGTTGTAAAATTTTTTCATTTTAATCAGCCACTGTATGTCCATTTTATTCGCGATAAAATTATGCTAATTTTGCGCAGGTTGAAATACGTTCGATACAATTTTAGACTGATGCAAAGATACCGATAATTCAGATAATTTGTATAAATCTGATAAAAGCGAATTATCGGATTTAACACGAAAGTTAAACTAGTTATTATGGAAACTTATATTATGAAAGTATAAATGTAATTGTGCTCTTCGTGGAGTGTATAAATTGTTAAATTTATTGTTGATGACAAATAAAGATATTGTTAATAACAAATTAATTTGTTAATGGTAGAAAGAGGGAAGGAATCGGTGATTATTCTAGTGGAAAAATATTACTAGCGAATCGGTAACGATCGTGACTTTTCGGCCAACCTTCGGCAGGCAGGGGCTGGCTATATAAGGACCGCGGCATCGTACTCCTGGATCATTTGTCAATCTGCCTCCGAATAGGACACATCGAAAAATTAAATAGAATGGAAATGAGATACACGAGTGGGAGTGATCACTAGCTGATAGTCATAGTCACTCCACCCATACTCTAACATCGTATATTATTTAATATAAAAATTATTATAAATATAATATACAACTATTTAATAATATTAAAATTGTTTGATTACTTAATAATTTATTACTATGACACAACTGATATGAGAAGCTTATTATTGATAAATTAATTAATTTTCTGAAAGGATCTCAGAATTATTGCAAATTTGTGAAAAATATTCTAATGATTTTTAATTTATTGTTAATTAAGACGCAATGTGTCTTATGACATTTGAATTTTTGAATTTAATTCTTTCTTATTCTTTTTTAAATATTTTTAGGTATTCTTCTTTCTTTTCCTTCTTTTATTCCGCGTTTCCTAATTCGTATTCATTTCACATTCGTTTCGTATTCCGTTTCGCAAATCCATTCCCTCCTCGTCCAAATATTTCGCAAGACATGGTTGAACGTCGTGGGATGCGTGTGTCATAGTTCTAACTAATTATAACGTGGCCAGGCTAAGTTCATTGTACTTTCTGCACTAACTCAAGATACGCCATCTCACGTGGAGCGAAAAATATGAATCCCTTATCCTTTCTCTTATCCCCCTGCTTATTAAATAGAACATAATTATTTCCGCGATTATCATTTCGCGGTTACTCAAAAGAACCGACTAACCTACGCAGCACCATGCTTAACAGCTGCATGCTTCCGCAAATCATTCTCCAGACTAAGCTCTAAATTCTCTCCAGTCAGTGGCTACCATCGATATGCAGCGAATTTATTGCTATGCAAAAATTTCTAAAACAATTCCATTTACGATAAAAAATAAAGAAAAAAGTTCACGTTTAGGCGAATCCGGATCACTATTTACAATAAGATTGTAAAAGATTTTAGAGCAAAATATTTATACAAAATGTACGTTGATTAGGACATATTAAGTATAATTTTAATCATATGATAAGTGTAACTTATCTTTGTGAGGATTGGTATGAAAAACTCGTTAATATAGATAATATAAAGTTAATTGGTTCCTACTCCATCAGGCAGGGACATAGCGTGTCCGACTAGTAGGCCCTAGGGATCCCTAGAATGTCTCCGCGAGTGCCATTGGTTTGGCGGCGCTGCCGTCGTTCTCGTATAAACACGTCGACGTCGGCACTGACTCGAGCTACACGAAGACTAATCAACGAGAGTACTGTTACGGAGTTATCTTATGCACGGTATTGCATCGCGTTGGTTGGTTGGTTTTCTCTAGTAATAATGAACTAGTTTGTTCCTGCTACGTCATAAATTTAATTCGAATTTTTGCATATTCGCGTTGTTCATTTTAAATCACCATAATTAAAGATAGCTTGAGTCATTAGAGTATCTTTAGAGATGCAAGGTACCAGTATTGCTAAGTTAGGGTACTACAGAATAGTGTATATAACTCTGCTCCATTTTATAAGATACCAAATTTGAGACAAAGGTGTCTATAGTTTCACTTTCTTGCTCTAGTTCTACATTAGTTGAATGTATTTTTGATTCAGAAGTAAGTTTGCAATTTTAGAGCCGTCAATTTTAGTTTCAGAAACGATATTGAATCACAAACTGTAATGACATAGGTTAAATACTGGGTTTTCCTAAATTTTAATTTTTTGGGTTGCTACGAGCTTCCGATAGGTATAACTTAAAGTTTCTTTGAAATAATTACAGCACATGTCGAGCAATAGTCCACAGAGAGGAGGATGTGGTGCACCACAGAGTTTATTGCTCGTTAAATTGTACCTTATCCTTTTCACCTCGATGCATATAATCTTTATTGTCTTCGCGGTTAATATTTGCTACGGTAGTTCCTTTTATCTACACTGGCAAGACATTTTCAAAAATAAAAGAATAATCCCAGAATACTTTCAAAAAGACTTTATCCCTAAAGAATACTTTACAACGTGCACACTATTGGTAATTCGATAGAATAATTTCTCAAATGTCTAAAACAAAAGGGTTCCAAAATTTTAAAAATGTGTAAAATGGAGGATATTTACTGTCCATCGAGAGCTGCCAACGAAACCTCGAAATAATCGAATAACAATTATAACAAATACTATCATATTGTCAATCTAATAATAATCCTAATAATAATACTCCAGTCTTCATGAACTGCAAAATAGTACTTTCCACTCCTCAACAATTCTATAACTCATAAAAATCAAGCCCACAACACTGCCAAACGTTCTAGCATATCATCCTCATCGACAATTCACCAATAACTTGCCAAATCCCAACAATGCAATCCCAAAGGACCGAAAATCCCTCGATACCCTCTTCCAAAACTCGATATTCGATATTAACCCCAACTCTCGAGCTTCCCTCGCGAAAGCACACATCTATACCACATACCAGAACCGAACCACGCTTTTGGGCGCCATGCTGCGCGACACTAGCGCCGCCCGCGGCTACAGTTTGACTCACGAGCGCGCTCTGGCTCGTACTCCGCGGTATTATTCTCACGCAATAAACTCGAACCGCGTCGACCACCTCTCGACTTAGCTGGCTGCGCCAATTACGCGGAATCCTGATCGCCTTAGCGCATGGCGCAGCGGGATAAAAATAAGCCGCACTGCGTTAATTTAATCTTAACGACGACGAAACCCCGGCGGTCCCCGTTATCCGCGAAATCCAACCTCCAACGAAACGGAAGTGGGAGCACGGGATCGTTAATATTTTCCACTGGCCGATAAGCGATACGACTCGTGCCGAACGATCACCGGTGAGCTGAAGTTATGCTTAATGTGACGTGAAACCGGCGTTCCGGGGGAATAGCGCCGCGACTGGGATCACGGGCAACCGGCGTGTTTTAATTAATCATAAGCGTTCCATCCTTGGGGAATTTCGTTCCGGAATGCAGGCGGCGTAACCCTCCCGATTTCCCCTGGATCGAACTGCTTTCCCGCGATAAGCGTGCACGCGAAGCGAAAGCAATGGGAAAATCAGTCTCCGGGAATTGTATGGCTCGTAGGGTTGCGTGCATTTACCGCGATGCACGCTTAATGCTTATTTACCATTTTTAACTGATTACATGGGTGTTTACGTGTGCCCGGAGTAAGGACTGCAGAAGGTTTGTATGTTTGTATTAAAGATAAATTGGCGGGTAGGAAAAGCGGTTATTTCGGTCTTAAGCCTGTCGTTATAGATGTCTCTGTCGGGAAGCAGCCGTGTGATACAGCCTTAAGGCACGTGTTCCGTGCAATTACGCTGGTAGTATTTTTGCAGATTTACGTATATGTTAAGTTGCGTGATTAATTATACAGGGTGTTGGGAAAGTAGGTCTCGGTCCTTGTAAAGAAATTTTTAAAAGGGTTCCAAAATTAATGCTAAAGTTTATGCGACATACTATATTGCTTTTACGCGGAATGGTAAATGTGGTATAATTATTTTATAGACATGTTCTCCAAAAATTAAAACGATATTACTCGTTTTATTACCTTAACCCTGTATAGTAATCGATGCTACGTAAGATCTGCATAAATGAAAAATAAAAGATTTTCATAATCCTACATTTACTCGAACCTTTTTCTAGTTTATTTTAACTATCAATCCTTTATGTTTTCCATACGGTTAATGTCTATTTTATAATTATGTTTATGCGAGGAGTTTACGTAATTTCATGAATGAAATTATTTATACGTTTTTCCAAAATTACTCGAATTTTATAGGTAAAAATAAAGGAAAAACACGACGAGACTTCCAACGCATATAAATAACCGCGTGTCATGGTTGGTGATAGCGAAAACTGAAAAGTGGGTTAATTTGCGACACGTGAAAACCATTAGCCTACGGAACAAGGGTGCTCCCCTAGTTTGCCATTTATCCCCGTGTGCCTACACAGTGTCACGTGTTCCAGTTACGGGATAATCCGATCGAAATACTGTTTACAATGTTAAACCATCGTCCTGCATCTGTTACAGGGGACTTTAATGTGTTTGCTGTCGTTGATAGTGGGGTATCTGATGTTACGAGATAAAAAGGGCATCGGCAAATTAAGGAACTCGAGTAGTTTAGGAAGAAAAATGTGTTCCTTTTATTTTCACCGTTATTCTACTGAAAACAAATTATACGTATTTAATATATCAAAATACAGCGAGTCAATTTTGAAATTTGGTCAAAAATTTTATAAATTTGCTTTTCCTATTATCAAAGATTAAGATGGCAAACGAACATACACAATGACGATATCTACTAAAAAGTATAATTAAAATATAGTATATATACATATACATATTATATATAATATATAATAAATAATAATATATAATATATATAAATAAATAATAATATATAATATATAAAGAAAATATAAACCATATTCTAAAGATTTCTTATTTTTCTACATACCCCAAATCTCATCCCTGACCAATCAATCTGAGAAACAATACCCAACCATGCTTTACCCACCGCAACCAAAATGGCGGCGCGAAGCTGAAACAAAAATTCACATCCCGGCCAAAAATCCCCAAATCCAACCCAATTATCACCCACGTTGTACATATC
>NW_016913161.1:142058-195342 GCF_001483705.2 Eufriesea mexicana | reverse complement strand
AAATTTTATAAATTTGCTTTTCCTATTATCAAAGATTAAGATGGCAAACGAACATACACAATGACGATATCTACTAAAAAGTATAATTAAAATATAGTATATATACATATACATATTATATATAATATATAATAAATAATAATATATAATATATATAAATAAATAATAATATATAATATATAAAGAAAATATAAACCATATTCTAAAGATTTCTTATTTTTCTACATACCCCAAATCTCATCCCTGACCAATCAATCTGAGAAACAATACCCAACCATGCTTTACCCACCGCAACCAAAATGGCGGCGCGAAGCTGAAACAAAAATTCACATCCCGGCCAAAAATCCCCAAATCCAACCCAATTATCACCCACGTTGTACATATCTCGTTGAATTCCATCTTTTAATCCTCTCATTACGTAACGATGGTGATTTTTAAAGCGAGGAGAAAAATATTTCGTTCGCCACGGATCGCCGCCATTTTCCACGGCGAACAGCAAATTATTCTCCGGACGACGTTCCTCAAACACGTGGCCACTTCATGGAACCAGTTCCTCGTAATTATTGTAAACTCTTAAAACGACACGTTTAATTTCCCCCAACCCCCCTGCGCCTCTCTCTCTCTCTCTCTCCCCCTCTCTCTCTTTTTTTCTCTCTCTCTCTTTCTCTCCGTGTTTCGAGCCACGAATGGCTCGCGGTATCGTACCAACTCGAAACGGTTTTAATTAATTTTCGCGATCGCTTCATTACCGGCGTGGCGTAAAATGGTCGTCCGAAGTCGAAGTCCAGGCGAAGTTTGTTGAACTTCTGGTCGGCACACAGGTGTATCCCGACGCGTTCCCGATCCTAACCGGGCAACATTCTTTCGAAAACGGCAATGTGAGTGGGAAAAAAAGGATGGAAAAAGGGATAGAAAAGGAAGAAAGGTAACATCGACGCGACGAAGAGGGTGAAAGGGCCCGAAAGGTAAAATGAAATGGTTTCGGGAGCGGATCTGATAACGAAGCGTGTCGTTTTGCAACAAAATTTGCGTTTGCTTTTCGGACGATACGGTTTCCCCTTTTCCCGTCACTTCTTCCGAGATTTTATCGTAACGAGATACCACCGCGACGAAGGTACAAGGCCGATTTTGTTAAATGCCGATCAATTATGCGTTTAAATATCGAGAAACGAGAGGTGACGCGAGTCAGGTGGAAATAAATTGGAATCAGGGGCTGAAGTTAGGCTTCGTTTCCAATTAGGCACGCGATTCTTACCGCGAATTTTCGGGATGTAAAGATACGAACGAGGTATAGGCCCGAACAGGTGCACGCATATGAATTTAGGTTTACCTTTGATCAAATTTCGCGAAATACCCGGTATCGGTATTTAGCAACGTGGTTTTCAGCGTCGATTATGTACACCGTGTGGAAATTGTGTGACGTTTGCTGCCCTGGCGTGTTCGAGTATTATATTTCCTGGTTTAATTGGCCGAGAAATTTTTTCTACCTTTCAACCTTGCGTGTTATTTCGAAAATTATTCGCGATTCTGCGTTTATTCGTATTTTTTATCATCTTTGCTTGGGTAAAAATGCCAAAAGAAACGTATTTAAATAACCCTAAGATCGAGGTATTAATTGCCTATAATTTTGTCTTCCTCTTGTAATAAAAATGAAATTGAAGCTTGTTAGTATTAATTTTTTAATACTATGACAGAAATGGAAGTATGAATATTGATTTCCTATCCTGACCAAAATCAGATAAAAAGTGCCATGATATCTAGCCTAAATTGTGAGACAGATAGTTCCAAGAGAAATGGTCAAATGTTAGAAAAATACAATTTTTGACATCACGTTGAACTTTTGATTTAAGTTCTACAGAATGAGTTGCAGAAAACTATAGTACTTGAACATCAAAACAAATATGGATCAAACCTGACCAAACTTGATGTGATTGGTCTCTGTGTTTGCAATTGTTAGAAATACAAAGCTATTTGTGAAAAAATTAATATGAATTTCTACCCAGGCTAAAATATAATTGTATATACATATTTATTTTTGTCATACTACTTTCATAATTACCACCATCTAAGTATACTACATTTAAATACTCCCAATATCAAACTATCCAACCCAACAATTCAAAACTCACCCAAACCAACACGTACACCTATTTATTTTCGTCATACACCTTCCATGATTACTATCATTTAAGTGCACAACATTTAAATACTCCTAATATCAAACCATCCGACCCAACAATCCCAAACTCGCTTAAACCTACCCAAACGTACCCAAACCAATACGTACATCTATTTATTCTCGTCATACAACTTCCCTGATTACTATTATTCAAGAACACTGCATTTAAATACTCCTAATATCAAACCATCCGACACAACAATCCAAAACTCGCTCAAACCTACCCAAACCGTCACGTACACCTATTTATTTCCATCACACAGCTTGCATGATTACTATTATCTAAATACACTACATTTAAACACTCCTAATATCAAACCATCTAACCTAACAATCCCAAACTCGCTCAAACCTATTCAAACCGACACGTACACCTATTTATTTCCGTCATACAACTTCCATGATTACTATCATCCAAGTGCACTACATTTAAATACTCCAAATATCAAACCATCCAACCCAACAATTCAAAACTCGCCCAAACTAACACGTAAACCTATTTATTTTCGTCATACAACTTCCATGATTACTATTATCTAAGTACACTACATTTAATAATATCAAATCATGCTACCCAACAATCCCAAACTCGCTTAAACCAACCCAAACGTGCCCAAACCAATACGTACATCTATTTATTTTCGTCATACAACCTCCCTGATTACTATTATTCAAGAACACTGCATTTAAATACTCCTAATATCAAACTATCCAACCCAACAATCCCAAACTCGCTCAAACCTACCCAAATCGACACGTACACCTATTTATTTCCATCACACAGCTTGCATGATTACTATTATCTAAGTACACCGTGTTTAAACGCACCCAGTATCAAACCACCCAAAGCCCACCGAAAGACCAACCCAAACCCACTCCTCCAACTGCTGCTGAACAACCACCCTACCCGAACTGCCTCCAACAGGCGAACCCACCCAGACACGCCGGCTTTCCCTCATTTCCCTCTAATTACCCTTTTCATTTCCCAGGTCCCCAATCCCATCCCGTCCTCAACCCACAATCCATCATCCTGCTCGCTCTGTCCCTCGTTTCGTCACTCTTCGTCCGTCTCCCGTTCCGCCTTCCACTCTCGGTCAGTTCATTGAGTACACGTCTGGTATGCGAGGACTTCTTACCCTGGATCTGGCTGGCAGTCTAATGGCCGGCCAAGGAGCATCGCAGGAGGCTCCGTAAGGACCTTCGTGAGCGTGAAACGGCCAAAGTGGCGAAGGAGTGGGCAAGTATGGCCTTCAACTTACGGAGCCAAGGTTTGGAAGCCGGCGGGGGCCTCCCATCAACAGGATACGCGTGCGGAAAGGAAGCGTTTCGACTCTCGAACCGTGGCTCGGACAATAAGTATATATATACGCGGAGATGCCGATGAAAGGACACCGCGAATTTATGATTGGCTGACAGGTGGCCGCAGTGGGTCCGCACCGGGAACCAGTCCCTGGATTTTAAATCCGACTCACGGACTGCACGAGGATTGTTAAATATTGGCCTGGCCAGCGAGGTCCACGGCTGTGTGGGGGGAATCGATACCAAGTTGGGGAATATTCGCAGAAATATCCGTTAGGCTGGTCATCGGGGTGCTGTGGGGGGTCCATCGACCCCCTTCAAAGGGGTAGCTCCGATTTTGGGTCTTTTAAAAATGAATTTGAATTTTTAATGAATTGACAGTGACACTGGTTTCAAATAATATTATTTGAGCATAAATCATTATTATTAGTAGTATTATTAGCATTCGCGAAGTCACTAGTAAGTGTGGAACCCTGTGTTGTACATGGTATGTACATAAATTTGTACGTATTATAGTCTCCTGATTACTATTATTCAAGAACACTGCATTTAAATACTCCTAATATCAAACCATCCGACACAACAATCCAAAACTCGCTCAAACCTACCCAAACCGTCACGTACACCTATTTATTTCCATCACACAGCTTGCATGATTACTATTATCTAAATACACTACATTTAAACACTCCTAATATCAAACCATCTAACCTAACAATCCCAAACTCGCTCAAACCTATTCAAACCGACACGTACACCTATTTATTTCCGTCATACAACTTCCATGATTACTATCATCCAAGTGCACTACATTTAAATACTCCAAATATCAAACCATCCAACCCAACAATTCAAAACTCGCCCAAACTAACACGTAAACCTATTTATTTTCGTCATACAACTTCCATGATTACTATTATCTAAGTACACTACATTTAATAATATCAAATCATGCTACCCAACAATCCCAAACTCGCTTAAACCAACCCAAACGTGCCCAAACCAATACGTACATCTATTTATTTTCGTCATACAACCTCCCTGATTACTATTATTCAAGAACACTGCATTTAAATACTCCTAATATCAAACTATCCAACCCAACAATCCCAAACTCGCTCAAACCTACCCAAATCGACACGTACACCTATTTATTTCCATCACACAGCTTGCATGATTACTATTATCTAAGTACACCGTGTTTAAACGCACCCAGTATCAAACCACCCAAAGCCCACCGAAAGACCAACCCAAACCCACTCCTCCAACTGCTGCTGAACAACCACCCTACCCGAACTGCCTCCAACAGGCGAACCCACCCAGACACGCCGGCTTTCCCTCATTTCCCTCTAATTACCCTTTTCATTTCCCAGGTCCCCAATCCCATCCCGTCCTCAACCCACAATCCATCATCCTGCTCGCTCTGTCCCTCGTTTCGTCACTCTTCGTCCGTCTCCCGTTCCGCCTTCCACTCTCGGTCAGTTCATTGAGTACACGTCTGGTATGCGAGGACTTCTTACCCTGGATCTGGCTGGCAGTCTAATGGCCGGCCAAGGAGCATCGCAGGAGGCTCCGTAAGGACCTTCGTGAGCGTGAAACGGCCAAAGTGGCGAAGGAGTGGGCAAGTATGGCCTTCAACTTACGGAGCCAAGGTTTGGAAGCCGGCGGGGGCCTCCCATCAACAGGATACGCGTGCGGAAAGGAAGCGTTTCGACTCTCGAACCGTGGCTCGGACAATAAGTATATATATACGCGGAGATGCCGATGAAAGGACACCGCGAATTTATGATTGGCTGACAGGTGGCCGCAGTGGGTCCGCACCGGGAACCAGTCCCTGGATTTTAAATCCGACTCACGGACTGCACGAGGATTGTTAAATATTGGCCTGGCCAGCGAGGTCCACGGCTGTGTGGGGGGAATCGATACCAAGTTGGGGAATATTCGCAGAAATATCCGTTAGGCTGGTCATCGGGGTGCTGTGGGGGGTCCATCGACCCCCTTCAAAGGGGTAGCTCCGATTTTGGGTCTTTTAAAAATGAATTTGAATTTTTAATGAATTGACAGTGACACTGGTTTCAAATAATATTATTTGAGCATAAATCATTATTATTAGTAGTATTATTAGCATTCGCGAAGTCACTAGTAAGTGTGGAACCCTGTGTTGTACATGGTATGTACATAAATTTGTACGTATTATAGTCTGTATCGAAGTTCAGATTATGGAAAGTTAATAAAAATTAAAAATTCTACTTTTATCTAAAATTATATTATAATTATAATATATAATATTAATATATAATATATAATTATATAATATATAATATTATAATTATAATATAATTTTAGATAAAATTAGAATTTTTAATTTTTATTTCATTATATATAATATTATAATTATAAATATATTAAAATATATTTTATATGGGACCCTCTGTATACTATTGCTAATGCTCTGCATAATATTGCTGAAACCAATACCATTAGTGCTAATTCAACTAATTATTACAAAAGAGAAGAAGTAGATAAAAAATTATAAAATACAAATCATTGTTTCCTGATGCTTCTGTTAAGAATTGTTAATTCAAAATTGTTAAAACAATTCCTAACTTGGAAACTACAAATAAAACTATTGCTGATACTATTAGTGAATTATTAGATAAGAAACAAGATAAATTAAAATTAATTAAAGAAGATACTACTTACAAAGAATTAAATTATATTGAATTAGGAAATGGGTTATTTTCAAGTGATGTTGATGTACCACCAACTAAATCTATTAAACAATGAATTAATCGAGCAATTGCATATGTAAAAATTTAATTAAAAGACTTGTTGTATGAAAAGAAGTGGGTGAAATAATAGACGATAGAAGATGAAGCAATTTCACACCAAGTTTAAATGCTACTTATCGTGTATTTATTATTTGTGAAACAAATTTACTGTATACTGTGTACTCTGTATACTGTGACGTAATATAATAAGTTTCTTGCCTAAATTTTTGGTTAAAAAGACCATCTTAAAATCCATTCTCCATGAACCACTGTGTACCATATCAGTAAAACGATGAAACAATTATCAGAACACGCGTTATATATAAAAAGAAATTCCTACATGAGCTCTCCGTTTGTCAAACCCCATAAGACAGAACAAATTGATTTTTGACAATTTTTACTTCGATATCAAAAATTATGAAAAAGAATAAAGAAAGAGAGACGTGTCTCCCCATCTTGCATACACGTTTCCGCAAATTTCGACAAGGTACTGTACGACGAAAAAGCAAAAAGCTATGGAACAAATTTCCTTTGACCCGCCGCGAATAGTGTAAGGATGAAATTTCGCCATGGAAACTTTACGCGAATTTTAATAGCTGTAGGACACGTCGAATGACACGGTAAAGTTATTTGCATGGGGATAACGACTTCGTCGCTTAAACGTTGTCGCCGAAGTGTCGGGAAAGACAAAAGTGAGTTTTTCAACTTCCCAAGGAATTTTGTAACCCGCGACATTTGCATGTATGCGCAAGCAACAAGGTTGTTCATCGTGACTGCACATCACGACCTACGTACAGGACACCCTGGCACGTCAATGATTGCAGGCGACTTCCTGAAGGCTATTCACCGAACAAAGAGGGGAAAAAAAGAGGAGACAAAGATCGTGGCGCACTCTCTCAACGGCACTTTTGAAATACCCTCGCCATATTTCTTGCTCGAAGTTCCTGTTTACCTGAGCCTTTTTTTTCAGGAAACGCCGGAAGCAATAAAGAAACAACGAAGCATATTCGTTGGGATATAAATTTCGGGGACCACTGACAGGGACCAGTTTAATTTCTGCTTGATTCCCAGCTTTGTTTTTAGGTTAGGTTTCGCTACCTTGCGAAACTCTGTGCATCTGGCTTGGAATTATTGCATTCGATTATTGCCCATGATTGCCAAACATGGATTAGTTGTCTAACGATTGATCTTTCATTTAGAGAAGAATTTAGGATAATTTTGAGATTTTAAGATGAATTATTTCAGATGAGAATTGCATTCTGTCTATCAACAGCGAGTTAACTACGTTTGTTTCTAAGTATAATTGATAATTAATAGTAAAAGATCTTCTATTAATTAAATTTGATTATAAATTTTCAAATATGCTGCATTAGCTTATAAATTATAAAAGTTTTCACAAATATTTTGGCAAAATGTGCCTTCAAATAGTAAAAATGAATTATGATCAAGAAAAAAATTGATATTAACACTACAACTACCAACCCAGTGAAAATGACTGGTCCCAGAATTTTCCTTTTTGCAATCACCGAACAGATACACCTGCTTTAAGAATAAAATTGGTATCAACTGATATTAAGAAAGAACTGTAATCAATATATTCACTCACTTCTGTTTATCAACAGCAAGTTAATTATGTTTGTTTCTAAGTATAATTGATAATTAATAGTAAGAGATCTTCTGTTAATTAAATTTGATTAGAAATTTTCAAATTTTCAAATTTTCAAAGCTACGTTAGCTTATAAATTATAAAAGTTTCCACAAATATTTTGGCAAAATATGCCATCAAATAGTAAAAATGAATTATGATCAACAAGAAAATTGATATTAACGCTAGAACCACCAACCCAGTCAAAATGACTGGTCTCAGAATTTTCCTTTTTGCAATCACCAACCACATACACCTGTTTTAAGAATAAAATTGGTATCAACTGATATTAAGAAAGAACTGTAATCAATATATTCGCTCATATTCATCGTTACCACTGAAATTACCATAATCTGTGCACCTTATAGTTAGGTGTCCATTAAAGATCGGTAGTTCTAGTGTTAATTGAACGGTTGAAAAAAATGTAAAAATTTAAAAAACATAAAAAATTCTCAATACATAATTTATTCTCCACGATGAAAATTAATTCATCCCTGATTAATAAAGCCTACCAGGTATCTTCTCTAAGATAATCTAAAGATGCCGAGGACCACGTGCATGAATTCAAAAATCCTCGGGGGCCCATGACGTCCTAAAAAAAATTCGTAGCTTAATTAAATCGTACAATTAATTTTCCATTCACTTTTAATTTCGCGTACAACTTCCTCCCGGCAATCTGCATACCTTTTTCGACAAAAAGGAGGAAGACTGTACAGCGGGAGCGTTCGATTCCCAGAAACGCGGCCGGTGAAACCTCCAGTAATGAGATACGTTACACTGCAAAATATCTGATACAATATAAACTTTACGTATTCGTTATCTCGCCGTTTATCATGTTTTGCGTATCACAGCCCACGTTGTAGGTATAAACTGGTACCTCGGTGATCACACGGGACCACCCGGGGCCTGTCTCGCGCACCGAAACAAAAAGAACGGAAGAAACATCTCTTCCCCCACCCCACAATTTCTTAACGAGAGCCTCCAAAACTCCGTGCACCGCCTAACTCATCTGTGAATCTGCAATTCCACGTTTTTTCACGTTTTCCCATGGGGGACAATTCTACTGGGTCCACATTTTAATTTTATTCTCCTTTTCCTTCCTCCCCCTTTATACCCCTTCCTCCATCTTTTATTACAGAGGAGAGGGAAGAATTTATGAGAAATAAAAGATCGGTGGACCACGATCTCCGGAATTATTAATATTTCAACCACCATAGAAATCACGAAAAATATCGTCATTTTCTTGATAATCTGAAAAATGAAAATTCCTTTCTTTCGTTTTGCGAAATTTTTAAATACTCGTCAAATTTTCTAAATACGTAAATTATACTATTTTTTCACAGGACTTCTGGATAGCCTAATTTCTAGAAATTGAGTCTGTCTGTCTTAGCAGCTCCATCGATTAATCATTCATCCTCGGAAATATAACCAAACCCTGGGGAAAAGGCAAAGAAGAAAGGGGGAGGACCAATGACTGCGCCCAAAAGTCCTTGTCCCAGTCATCCAACGAAACAATGAAAGATCAAGGGAACATGACTCAAGGTGGGCTATCAGCGCCATCTACTATCTAACATCGTTCTCCGACACCTATCAAAACAGCCGAAAAGGAGAAGCAAGAAAATGCAGGAAAAAGGAAAATAATACAAGCCGAGCAGCTCGTCCGAGACACCTAAGAAAACAGGGAGTCTGGAAAAAGGTATAGACGAAAAACGCGCAACCTTGACCTCGAACCAACGGAACGCCTAACTGCCAACACAGAGGGAGATAGAGGAGCTGAAAACTAGCCGCTGATGCATATTCCACGAAGCTATTTTTAATACCGTGCAACTATTCATCATGCCTGAGCATCACACGGGTCACATATAGCCGGGACTTCTAAAAGGCTGGCTGACGGAACGAGGGAGACCGACAGATGCACGGCCGCGATGGAGGGAGAGAGAGGGGACGAAGGAACGAAGGTTCTTCTCCTTTCCTTCTGTCTTTTCCCTGCAATTCCTTCACGAGCCTCGCCAAAACATCCTGCATCGGCTGACGCCTCTTCCACGTACAAAGGCTACCACGCTAGCGATGATGCCGTGTCCCGTATGTATACACACGCGTTTCGTGTAGACAGAGCCGCCACTGGCTGCCACAAGCTCACATGTAAATCACGTGTGCCACACACGAGGCTGTTCTCCGCCACGGCGGACGCTCAGGTGAGAGAAGAAGACGTTGGCAATTGGATGGCCGCGCGCGCCCTCAGATTCGGACCCGAACAAACGAGACATGGCAGCAGGGGGGAGTAGTGATCGTGGGATCATTTTTCTCGCTCATTTTTTCCTTTCCTCCTTTTTCCTTTTGCACGCGCCAGTCAGAAATTATTGATTCCTTTTTTTATTTATCGCAGAAATGGAGATTTTTATTTTTCCTGATCTCCTAACGACGAAGGATTTCCTGCTTTCTGGATTTTTTTTTTTTTTTTTTTTTTTGGTAGTGATTGATAGGATCCTGATTTAAGAATAAAGATCTAATTTGCCAAGGATTTAAAAAGAAAATTGGGGATTGTTTCTACTGTGTTTTTTGATAATGATGATACTATACTGTACTGATCTATGGAACTGAACTGTGCATTACTTGAAGGGTTATTTGGATTCTTGACAGTTTTCAAGGACGATTGAAAATATTATTTTAATTTTTCTCCCCTGTTTTTGACGAAGATAGGAGAACGTTATTCGATCCTTATACTTTTCTTCCCTTTTATGAAATATTGAAACAATAGTGAACATGATGTGGACGAACTGTATTTGTATAGAGAGAGACTGAGATTATAATAGATACAGATGAGAATACTACACAAATTTTTATTATTAACCTTTTGTACTCGAGAGGTGAACCTCAGTCACCATTTCATAAAATTTGGAAGATCGATATTAATTAATATATCAAATTTAACGTAATGTAACCGTATGCGAAGTATCGAAATCAAATAATTCTACAATTCTATTATTATACAATTCTTTATTTACTGCTGAAAAATGTATCGTCAGTTTTCTAGTAGTTTTTTTGATTTTCTACTGTTCTCTAGTCAAAAAATCGTCGAGTGCGAAGGGTAAACAGCGTTAACAAATGGACCAACTGCTCAGTCCTTAAATAAAATGTAAATTTGAAAGATGAGAATTACATGCATCAAATACTCGAATATAAATTTCGTATTTTTCCAATTATTTAAATTAAAATGTGCGAAATTTTCATTTAATCGAATATTTATTCGGATATTTCGTTGTATTTTAAATTATATGAAAACCTGTTAACCTGTTCAAAATTTTTCAAAGTTGTCGTATATAAATAACACGGTATTAAACTATCGTTACCTTTACGAGTTGGAGAATTATATAATATTTAAATTAGTTGGCTTACTTTGAAAAACCAGAAGCAACTCGCTCGCAGAAGGAAGAAAGGAAACGACGAATATTGGTACGAAAGTGATAGCAACACGCCAGACGGGTTGAGCGAGGTTAGAATGCATACCAATTGCAAGAATGCATCCGTTGTAAGCCGATGAGGAAGAACGTAAAGTAAATAGAATGACATTCCGTGTCACGATACGTGAAGCTTCGTATAAATGGTACACTTAAATAGTTACAACGTCTTTTCGAAACGTGTTAGAAAAATTAATTACATCCGACGGCCTTACAGACCTTTTTCTACCTACACGTTGTTTCAGTGTGACCATCACGGAAAATAAACTACAGGGTACGAGCATAAATATGTATACGAACTACAATGCATGTAATTTGGCTGATACGAAAATATTTTTTAATTATTTTTAAATTTCGTTTATTATTTTGACACTTTTATTTTCATTCCCGACCTAACCTAAATGTAGATACAATTGATAAATTAATTTCCTTATTTAATGATAAGGATGCAGATATCAATTTATTTGTTTACTTCGTTTTATAGGATTTAGAAACTCTCGATTACAATTTTAAAATCGAAATTTATTTTTCTGTACTTTAAATACAGGAATTTAAGAAAATGTAGAATATGATATTAAAGATTAAAATTTATATCTTAAAATTCCCAAGTCTAAAGACAAATATCTATTTTTCTAAAGTTCAAACGCGTAAGACAAAATTAATTTTTCTGAATCTTTAAAATTCCGAATCAAAATTTGTTCGTTTAAAGTTCTAAAGGTATAAATAAAAGAATTGTCACACCTATGGCTATGGCCCAAAATGAATATTTCTGAAATTTTAAACCCAAAGTCAGCCAAAATTTATTTCTTCAAATTTCTGATTCTACGAATCACTCTTGATTGTTCCAAATTTCCACAATTATAACACGAAATGAGTGTTTACCTTCCCTCACCCACTCGTACTTTCTCCGTGGAAACTCTCTTTCATCCCTCTCAAAAATATCTCAACTCGGCGTAATTATTCGTCTGTTAGCCGTTGAAAAACGGAAAGAAACGAAAACGGGAAGAGGAGGAAAGGCAAAGAAAAGGAAAGAAAAGAAAAAGGAAAAATTCGAAACTTCCCAGTTGGCATATTGATAAAGACATCGAAGGTGGCGGCCGGGCAATTAGCTGTTGGCGGGCCAACTGCAAATCACGAGAACGAGCCGGAGAGTTACGCGTGTGCGTGCACGCGTGAATGACGGCTGGCGCTTTTCAAAGAAGGCATCATCTTCGATGCGGTGTGCATAATCAAAAGCAGAATTCTTCGGCGGGAGAATGGCGCTTGTTCGATTAGCGGCCCCGTCTTTATCGAGCCCATCGCATACCGCAACGTGTGCTATAGGATGGCTGCCATTCACGAACGAAATCTCTCACCGGCGATCTGCGAGAGATTCAGACGAGGCATCGTCGTGTCATCCGGTGCTACATGCGAAACAATCGCGTCGCGTATCATGTTTTATTTATAACGACTGCCTTGTGATCCCCGACCCGTATAACGTCCCCACGCTAAATCAATTTGTGCTCGAGTTTCGAGAATCGGCCAACGGAATATCTAGGGACTTGTGAGTCATCGTAGCAATCTAGGTATCTAGTGTCTAGTGAATTTAGCTGGGTGGAAAGATGCTTATAGTATCTAGAGAAGTTGTTATAATATCTAGGGACTTGTGAGTTATTGTGGCAATCTAGGTATCTAGTGTCTAGTGAAATTAGCTGGGTGGAAAGATGCTTATACTATCTAGAGAAGTTGTTATAATATCTAGGGACTTGTGAGTTATTGTACAATCTAGGTAATTATCTAGTGTCTAGTGAATTTAGCTGAGTGGAAAGATGTTTATAGTATCTAGAGAAGTTGTTATAATATCTAGGGACTTGTGAGTTATTGTGGCAATCTAGGTAAATATCTAGTGTCTAGTGAATTCAGCTGAATAGAAGAATGTTTATAGTATCTAGAGAAGTTGTTATAATGTCTAGGGATTTGAGAGTCGTCGTGACAGTCTAGGTATCTAGTGTCTAGTGAATTTAGAAAAAGTATACGAAGTAACAATTCCATTCAAATAAAATTCAACATTAATCTCACCAAAAGCAATATTTTCTGCAACAAGAAATATAAGAATTCGAAATCGTTGACAGTTCCAGTATTAAATTAATATTCTAAACCTAAAATTATACAAAATGTAAAAGTACAAGCAATATCAGAACATTAAGAAACTTAAATCAATATTGAAATATATTCTATAACATATAGGAACACAAGAAAATATCATAATCTTCTAAATCTCTGCTACAAATCAATATCAACCAATCGTATGACGTATCTAAAGAGCCAAAATTGTATTAAATCGAACCACCTCTAGAATTTTCAATCAACATGCTTTAAACTCTCACTGAGAGTCAAAGGAAAAAGCTCGATATCCCAGAAGCTCCCATTCAGCTTGGAAGAGGCGTCGAAGAGCAAACAGAACCAAGGTAATCTACTCAAAGGACTCTTCCCCGTAATTTTCAACATCTGCGACGCACCCTTTAGCCAAGACCTTGACATCCCAAACCGTTGGCCTTCCTCCAGCCCCAGCCCCGTCGAGGAAAACACTCTAGATAGGTTTATGATACCGACACCGTTAGAGCTTTCCTTTATTTTTCGAGCATACCTTCAACATCGCCTCCACGTGTACGACAGAATGGAATTTCCAGGTTGACCAACGATACCAAGTACACGCAGAGAACGTATGATCAGGCAGTACCGCTTTTTCTCCGGGCTTCTTGCGAGAGCAACCGTTGTGCATCATCCTCGTGACGTTCCCTCTACGATTCCCACATATATTTATTCGTCAGCCGGCTATGGCCGCTTTTATACGGTAGAAAATGAATGACGAAACACGAAAGTAACAGGCTCTTAATGAAAATAACAAGTCTCTCCGCCGCAGAACGAACATAACCTAAATCTCAATACTAAAAAGGGTACTTACTATTATTTCTGCCAATTGGCATTATTTCCAGGAACTTTTTAATTCCCCAATTTAAAACAATACTTACAAGATGATCCAGTACGTTAAATTAACCTTTAACAATACAATAATAATAACAAAAATTTTGAATTATTACAAGTATATCGACTCGTCATGTAAATTAACCTGACTAAATATATTTTGCATAGTTAATAACAATTAAAATGAGATGATAAAAATAATAATGCTCTTTCTGAATAGAAGACTACCCTAATTTTGGCAAAAATAGCTGCAGATTTTGAATAATCATCAATACAAAAATTCTCATAGTAATCGATTAATAATCCTAAGCAAAATGGATTGTAAACGTCATAAAATGGTTCTAACGAAAATTCGTGAATTTATGACTGACATTGAATTGCTATCCAACTCGCAAAACTATTTCAAGATCCACTAGCCCAAGATCTTCAGAAGACAAGAATGGTGTCTGAGAGGCTAGCGACTGTACGTCGGAAATTAAAGGTCTACACGCGACAGCAGACATGGAACATAATCGTGGAAATGGTTTGAACGTTGTGTAGCATCGAGATCGTAATAAACCACAATCGAGATTCGCTGCAATATCGAATGGTGAGGCACAGGTGGAGTCGATCAGCGGTAACGTCAGAGTGGCGTGGTGAAAAACACCTCGACCGAGGTCCAACCTGTTCCAGCTGAACAGCGCGCGGCGGCCTGCACGTGGAAGCTGAGGAACGTTTCTGATAGCCGTTGGATCTAGAATAGGAACTGGACTCGTTGGAGTCTAAAAATCGTACGTCCACCGAAAGAATCGATTTGAAAAATTCAGCCGACTGGTCTGGTTAAACCAGTTGGCCAGCCGCGTTTACAGGTCTTCGCGAATGCTGATTGCGGCAGAAAAATGATCAGCAAAACCGTGAAATTAAGCGGTAGACTATCGCGCGTGGATAAGGCTGTACGCGAATTCTTTTAGCTATTCGAAGCGTGACAGAACGACTCGTGGTATGGCCTTGTCCTTGGACACAGACATCGCGATCGGACTACAGGGGATTCTCGGTTAATACGTTCGTCATTCCCGTTCTTTCACCAAGACTTCTCCTTGTTTTCGTTTAGAAAATTCTCGGCCAGGTTGTAAATTGGCAGCTGGAAAATTGCTACTGATGGATTTAACAGGCACCACAAAAAACTGGGCAAGTTCCGAGGTAGTTCGAGCAAGACGTTTTTGAGGTTAGGTACGACGCAGGAGTTTGGAGCGATTCGAAGTTGATTCTAATGGGATTAACTTCGAGTTTCGATTATTTTTGTGATACCTTGCATAATTCACCTCTTAAGGATTGAATTATTTCATGAAAATCATTGGTAAAAAATTGTTTTATTATTATTATTATTCTTTTTTTATTTCTTTGTTTTCGATTGTTTTCGATTTAGGAGGTGATTTTGATGACTAATAACGTGTCATGATTAAAATGACAAAAGCGTCGACATTTTAGACAAATTTTACTGATTTTCATTATTGAAAAATTATTACTTCGTGAAGTGATATTTAGTAGAATATTCAGTTATTCTATGTGAATAATTGTTTATGGGTTTGTAGCGAAAGCACCTGTTTTGTAGGTGACGGCATAAGGAAAATCACAAGGTCAGCTTCGTTGATTACTACCGCTTTCAAGACGAGTTCAACGACCTATGTTGCAAGGCCATTCAAGGTCATTTAAGATCGCCATTACTTCAGGAAGCGTTCTTGAAAGTGCAATCCTCGTCGATATCTCTTACTTATGACATAACAGTGCTCACATTCGAAAGTAGATATTAAAACAGGATACTTTCATTATATTTATAGAAAAGCTATTTTAGGAAATTGAAAAAAAAAATATTATTTTTAATATCCATAAATAACTTCACTCGTGAACTTGAATTTGACAGCAAAATAGCAAATTAAAATGTTAACTATACGTTATAAAAAGTAATCATAGATATTCCCTTATGACTACCTAATTTTGTGACCTTGAAGAATTAAAGGGTCGAAAAATTAATTGAAAGAATGAAAAACATACTTGTCTATTATCTATATATAACGTTAACACATAACACTCAATGTTTAATGCCTAATAAGAAATAATAATTTTCCAAAAATTATTGCAAAATTCGAAATAATCTTTTTTTTAAATAAACAATCGATAAAAGAGAAAGTAGAAGAGAAAATTCTCAGACTCCCTAATACACAACCATCATCCCTCTCAAGCATCCCACATCCTTCTCCAAAAATTTCTATAATCGCATCAATCAACCCCTAAGAATCGCCCCGCATCAATCATCATAGAAATGTTCTAATAAATTCCAACCGGCTCCCTCTCATTCGAGTTAACAGGACCCCCACTAATAACTAGAATAGGGTTTAGAATACCCTATTCGCGACAAGCAAGCACTCGGAGGCATCAGCCTAACGCAGTGAATCAGCTTAAAAACGAAACATCACGAAATGAAACTACCGACAAGCCTCGAAGCCTCTAGAAATCTAGAGAGAAATACCTAGCTCGTGATCGCCAGGAAGAACGAACCAACTTAAAAACAAAATGAAAGTACCGACAAGTCTTGGCACCTCTAGAAATGCAGACAGAACTAGCTTGATCCTGATCATCGAGAATAATTAATGAAATACTACCAAGTGATACCAATAATATAATTCGCAGCACGTCTGGAAATCGAGATGAAGGTAGCTTTATTTCAAGACCTCGATCAATCCCAGGTCCTTTGATGCTGGAGATGAAGAAAGATAGCTCCTCTCGACCATCGGAAACAATAAACCAATAATCAATACAAACAGCATTACAGCGACCATAACGACCAATTGAAAGGAAACGACCGAATTATACCAGTAATCAATTCTAGCACCTTTGGAGGTGGCTCTGTCTCCGTCATCAGGAGCAATTAAAAGGAAACAGCTAAGCAATACCAGTGATCAGTCCTAGTACCTCTGACAGCCTGGATGAAGATAGCCAGATCTCAAGCAGCAGGAACAGTTAAAGAAAAACAATCAAATAAGATCCCATAACTCTGTAACTCCTAGTCCAAGTGGTAGTCTAGATGAAGATAGCTCTGTTCTAATGGTCAAAAGTAATTAAAGGAAAGCAGACAAGTAATATCGGAAAATAATTCTAGCACCTCTGAAAATCTAGACGAGCTCGATCTCGATCTCGATCACTGGGAAGAATTAAAAGGAATGGAGCCATTCGCCAGAATGTCGGCTATCAGATAGACCAGGGTCTGTTGATGGAAACACGGAAAGGTTATCGTTCGAGGGGACGCAAGGTCGTCGGGTCTCGACTATTAATTTAATTGCAACGATCATCGGAGAGGTGTGCTCCGAATGCAACGGCTGTTTCGACGGTTCTACCCGTCCGTTGGAATTCAGCAATGCGGGAGGTGCAATCCTGCCTGAGGCCTGCACGCCTCGGAATCCTGAATCGAACCAGCAGCCCCGGACGACACGAGCCGTCCCCGGAGAAAAAGGAAGCCAGCTCGGTCCCTGATCTCGTCAGCCTCGGTACGAAACGGAACAAAAGCTCTTCTTGGTTTCTTAGTCTAGTTCCTTTCTTGCCAACGCTGTGTTAGATTCTTGTATAAGACATGTCTCCTATAAAGGCTGCATCTGACTGGTTAATAGTGACCAATCAATTCCCTGTGCTTCGTCGTTATTAGGTCTGCTGGTTTATCATAATATGTGTGTTGAATAGCGATGTATTACTGTGCAAGGACATTTTTATGATCTTATGATTGAAACACAGCCTCTAGAGTAATTGGGGACATGAATTTAGTGTTTGGAGAAGATCAGGTAATTATAAGGATAATTTAATATTGATCAGTGAAATTTTTGAACCCAACCTAACCTAACCCAACCGAACATAACCACTACTGTAGAGATCACAGTGAATAGTTTAATCCAACTGCTATAGTTTTATGTTGATGGCTGTTGGCAGTACCGTTTTGCCAATTGTAAATGTCTCTAGCCATAACATTCCAACCCCTTCATAGTCCTTCGTTATGACAGAAGTTAGAGGCCTAGCTGATAATTCCTATAGATAGACATTCCATTCATATCAATACAAATTACACAAAAATTTTAAAAAGATTGTCGATCCCAAGAAGGATATTTGAAGCATTCTTGTATTAATACTTCTCTCGTACTCCATTTAGACGTAAATCCCAAAGTTTTAGGTATAAATCCAAAATTTTTGTTCAACGATACACACGACTTCCAAGAAACACAGTGTCATGGAGGGATCGACGGCATAGCAAGCTAGCGTTCCTACCAACCCTGTCTCGAGCCACCATTCTCCCTTCTAGAGCTGTAAGGACGCTGGAGGAAGGCTGGAGCGACCCACTGGGTAGAGGGAAGTTGCTGAAAATCGGCCGATATCGCAGATCGGCTTCCCTTTTCACGGCAATTACGTCAACCCGGACGCAGCTCGGTGGAAGTAACTCAGTTAAGCGAAAGGCACGCGCACCGTTGAAAACCATAAGCAAAAAGCCGCCTAAGTATTTCGGTTTTTGCCAAAAGTGTACGAGGAAATCGGCGGGGCGTGTTTTTGCCTGGGCAACATTTCGGTGCGGATGGAAAAGAACGGCCCCAGGAATTCGATAATCTCTTTACCAGGGTGTCACGTAGGTGCTGCAGTTGCGCGGCAAGTTTTTTCGTTTATCACGTACGAATCGGGTAGGCCTTCCTCCGGCGGACCGTGGGATCAAACAGGATTTCCGACAAGCTGCGGTAACCGAATACAAGCCGATCCTGTTCGGAGAGCTTCGGCCATTCCGACCGTGGAAAGTATTCTTTTCCAATCCATTTAACGAACGTTAGCTTAGGCGAACTCTAAACTGGACACTCCCGAGGCGAACAACGTGACGAGGAGGAATAGGCTGATCTGATGCGGACCTGGACCTGGACCTGTCGCAGGCTACAAGCCTCTCACGACTCAGTGTTATCTGCATGGATTCTTGTTTTCCCTTTCCTCTTCCCATTTTCAGGAGGATTAAGAACGTTTTCGACAGCACGGATTATTTTCACGAAGAATTAGGCGTGAGTCGGGCAACATGTACTTACACGAGTTCTAAGGGACCTATGGGGGTTTTAGAGGTTAGGATGGGGTTCGGTTATGCGTTCCACTCAAGTGTTTTCTTGGTTATCTGGACAGATTTTAGTTTTTCGAGGTCTCATAAGAATTTGGACAATTGGGTTCGAGGTGGAGATCATGTTGGTTCTAAAGGAACATCTTTCTGGGGTCTTAGAGGTTAGGGATGTTGCTTTGGTAATTACTTGGTGGTATTGTCCCGATTGTTTAGATAGATTCTATCATTGAGTGTACTTGCAAAGAAATAAATGAAGATCATGGAATACAAGTCACGTTCTAAGGATATTGTTTTGGGGTCTTATAGGTTAGGGTTACAACTGTGGCTATTATATGCTAAAATATTATCTCCATCACCTGGACAGGTTCCATTTCTTTGATAATAATGATTGCAATCGCAAAACAATTAAGTACAAACTGAAGAACATGTAGATTCCATGATTTCCCATTTTCTAGAATTTTAGAGGTTAGGTATAGTATTTAGATTCCTATATAATAGAGGATTTTTTAGTTATTTAGACAATGTCTACACTCTAGATATGTGACAAATTTTGAACAATACTGATTATGTTTATAAATAATTGACTACAAGTCGAAGAACACGTGGATTCTACTGAAATGTCGTTTTGAAATTTTGTAGGTTAGGAATAAATTTTCTTCTGTATGTCACCATTTCGGAATAATATCTGGAATATCTTAGGCAACAACGATTGTTTTTACGAACAATTAAAGGAAGGCTGAGTAACCTATAGGTTCTAACAGAACAATCAATGACCAGTAAAGTTTTACCTTTCTCACGCTCTACTTTCCCGTGTCTTCCTCCCTCGAAACATAAATGTTATCAGTCTGCGTACTAGCGTGAAACTGTAATACACGTGGTGTAGTATAGAAAGAAATGACGTGAAAGGTAACGTCATTGGTTAACAAGTGGTATCATATCGTAGAGTGGAAAAACCTGACATATCTCGTTGCAACTATGGAACCAGGTGGAACACTTTTGTCATGCTCGATAGCCAATAATAGATTGGTACAATTTACCAAACGAAGGAGAACAATGTAGAAGTAAACACAGCAACTACATAAATTACAATAACACAAATCTTTATATTTGAAATTTAAAAAATTCTCTATTTGCCTAAATTTTTATTTTCTACAATTGGAAAAAATAATTTTTAACTTTATGGATAATAATTCAGAAAAATTAATTTTTAATTTCATCTGAACTTCATTTGAACTTCAGTTACGTGGAATTACATGACGATGACCAGATCAACAGCCTTGCACTTGGTTTCCACATCCTCCAGGGGTGATATACATATTAATACCCGAGTCTATTCGACACAGATTTAAATCTAATTTAAGAATCTAATTTAAGAATTCAATATTTATTTATTCATTTATTTGACGAGTAAACACCCTTTATAAAGAAGTAATAGAGTAAAATAAAAATAATAAAAAAGAATGAAAGTAAAAACAAAAATAAAAGGAGTACAATTACATACAAATTTATACAGGAGGATATATTGTTCTACATCATAAGTACGCAAAAGGAGACTGCAAAGTACTGCAGTGCTGATAACAGAAGATTTGTAGCCTCTGGCAATCTGATTGCAATATTACATAAAATATTCAATTAAATACATAGAAAATCTATACAAGATGTTAAACATCCATCTAACTATCTATCAAGCTATCAAACAAACCACCAAAAATTCGCCCAAACATTGGGGAATCTCTCGAATCCTTAGACCCTCTCCAACACCTCACCCTCGCCCAATCCCAAATCCCCAAACGCCAATGAAAACAAACTAAAACACCTCGGAGTGACGAGCAACCAAGATCCACCCCCAAAAGATCCACTGAACAAAACTCAGCTACCCAGGAACATGGAGGCCGGTCGAAAATCGAAAAGCGAGAAATAAGTCGTTGGAAAAAGGATGGAAAAGACTGGTGTGCACCGAGTATCAGGTCCCCATCCGTTTCAAACTGGTCCGCCGTTGTTGCGTGCTACTTTGTTTCAGCTTTGATCAAGAGTGCAACATGGTCGGTGGCTGGCACAACTAAAAGAGACAGGGGCGAGATTAAAATTTCACGACACCGTTCGCCGAGCGACAATGTATCCACGAGAGCTGAACACCAATTAAGACGTTACCTGCGCGGCTGAAACTCGATAAGGGCGAAGGAATGGTCCTCGCTGGCCATTTAGACGAGCCGCTCTGCGTGGAACAGGGGCCAGGCTAGGTGGAGGAACGGCTGACGAGCAAATGGACGAACGAACGGAACGGAACGGAACGGACCAGCCACGAAGAAGGGAAGGAACGTGGAGGAAAGAGAGAATCGGCCACTGAGGAATGGCGGTGATTCTCCGGTGTCACACATGCCGCCGCTCTCTTGGAGGCCAGGCCAGCTCGTGTTTCGGTTTTCGGCTTTCCGAGAAACGTTCGCAAGACCTGTCACCCTCTCTCTTTCACACGTGCATTCCTTCCTTGCTCCTCTTCGTGGCCTGGCCGCCGAACAGACATTGTCTTCGTGCGCTGCACAATGAACCACCGTCAGCCGGGACCACGGTAGGTGATCGAGGATCGACACGCGGTGGCCGCCGTGGATCCTGGGAATAGATCCTCGCGCGTTCGTTAATCAGAGCCACGAGAAAGTTTGGCGAACCTTCGCTGCCGGAAGCGCAGTCACACCTTCCGGTTGCAACCTTACGACCGATGACATGGGACACGTGTCTGTGAAGCTATTGCGTGAGAGTCTTTATTTGGATGGCGTCACCCTGCATCGGGATCTATGTTTGCTTCGAGGAACCATCGAGCCTATCAATTTTCGAAGCACGACTGATTGTGAGTGACGCAATGGGTCGTCATAGGGCCTATAAGAACCTGGCTGAAGGGTTCGAGAGGACACTTTCGACAATTTCGACACCGTCTGCATCACGTATCTAAGAAGACTCAAGCCTCCGCACATTTGTACCGCAAGGGAATAAAATATAATCAAAGTTAACACTTTACTTAAAAAACTCACTTAATAGACTCACGGTTGCGGTGCCGTGCGCTACAGTATAACACGCGTAAGGTGTCACATCGACGTCGCGAGGTACTGTATCGATTCTGAAATATTTCCAAGACATCGATGACATTATGTATACGAAATGAACGATCTGGTTGTTAGCCGACGTACAGCCCACGTCATTTTTATTTCTGCGATGAATGCCTATCGACGTGGTGTACACGTCGCTGGCAATTTTGCAACAAAAGGATCTCGACGTGCGTGGCACGTCTTTCTAGCGCAAGTGGTTAATCGGCTTTTTGTCGCCGACACCTACCGTCCGATAGCCTATTAATCGGCTTCCTGTCACCGATGCTTACCGACCTTTATAGCCTATTAACCCTTTGCACGCGAGAGGTGAGCCTGAGACACCGTTTAATCAAATTCCGAAGATCCATGTTAATTAACATATCAAATCTAAAATAACCTAAGGTTGCATGGAACGTCGAAATAAAATAATTTTAAGCCTTAATTTATACCCGATTCCTTATTTACCGTTCCAAAAATATCCTCGACGTTACAGCAGAAAGTCTTTGAATTGCTATATCTCTGTCACGAAAATAATCACCGAGTGCAAAGAGTTAATCGGTTGTCATGGCGATGAACAGTCATTATCGTTATATGAACAGTAATTTGTTATTTAGTATCCAAGTACGTTGCTCAGAGGTATCAGTTGCATTGCTTTGTAAGCTCCCCATTCTTATATGAGGGGCGCCAGAGAGAATCTGAGGCTCAGTGGCCGGTCGGATGTGCTTATGCTGTTGAATCGCTAGCAGTCAAGTGTTAAAAGTTCAATCTCTATAAATCCCATCTTTTACCACAATTGGTCGTTCGAAGACACTGTCTCTGGGTCCTGGAGGATCGATAAGTGTACAGTGTACATCGACTGGTTATTGGTTATTGACTTTAGATGTTTATTTATTTTTGCACGGGAATGTCCTTTTTAGTATGTAGGCATGGCAGGTGTCAGGGTGAGGGGTACAGTTATGTCACTTTTTCCGAACGAGGTAATAGCTAGCGAGTAATGCAGAATTGTTGATTTTATTTACCTGTTTATTTTCACATGGGAATGTCCCGTTTCAGACGCAGGTATGACAAGTATGAAAATAACGGCGTACAATTATGAAACTTTTAAGAACAGGTAATCAACTGGGCATTGACTGATTATTCGACCGATGTATGAGGTACGACGAGTGAGAAAATCAGCGAGGATAACTAGCTATACATACACGTAATTTTTGAGTTTGGTTTAGCAGGGGGGAAATTAACCCTTTGCACTCGACGATTTTTTGGCTAGGGAAAGGTAGACATTTAAAGATTCTGTACTAAAAAACTGACGATACTTTTTTGAGCAGTAAATAAAGAATTGTAGAATTATTTGATTTCGATACCTCGCACACTGTTACGTTGCATTAAATTTGACATATTAATTAATATCGATCTTCCAAATTTTATGAAATAGTGACTCAAGTCCACCTCTCGAGTGCAAAGGGTTAAATCTTTACAGCGACGTTTTCATTGGAAATCTTCGGCAATCTAGTGATCGAACTTGTAGAACAAGAATTGCAAACGCGATTCGTAACGATATATTTCATAGATCTCAAAAATCAAAGAAAGAACTAAATAGCAATTTTGATCTCATTTTGTCTGCAAAAATATATTCCATAGATCCCAGAAATCAGAGAAAGAACAAACTAACAATTTTGATCTCATTTTGTCTGCAGAAATATATTCCATAGATCCCAGAAATCAGAGAAAGAACCAACTAACAATTTTTATCTCATTTTGTCTGCAAAAATATATTCCATAGATCCCAAAAATCAGAGAAAGAACCAACTAACAATTTTGATCTCATCTTGTCTGCAAAAATTCTTTAATCGGAAGTAAAGAAGAACTGTCGAAGTATAGAAAAATTTGTATCGACACTCATAGCTTGGAGATTTGAAATTGATATTAAAATTGGGCAAAAATTCGCGCGCGACGATGCAGGCACGTATGGATAAGGACGTGTGGTAGGCAAAAGAGGTTAGGACAGCGGCGTGGCGATAGCGTGGTATCACGTCTCGGGCGGAAAAGGGAGGAAGAAAGAGGAAAGAAAGGGGAGCTCGTCTGGTGGCGCCCGCAGACGACTGTTTTTGTTCCCTTATAATTTGGCAGTAGTCGACGGTTCCTTCGCAGAAGGACAGGATGCGCGCATGCCTTGCAAGGACCGCGAGGAATTCGTTGCCGGCGTTCTCTAAGAAATTGTATCGTCTGCCTTTTAAAGCACCACCATCGACGTAGGATTCCTATTCCGACCGTGTATATACGCCATCTTGGCCCGGAGGAAATGCTTGCCTGGACGAAATTGGACGAACGACCGCGAGGATCGAGGAAATTTCTTCACTAACCGACACAACCTGCGAGAGAATCACGCCGAATACTATAGCTCCAATTATACTTGCCTCTACAGGGTGTCTCAGTTGAACGTGTCAAGTTTTGCATCGGTTTTTCCCTGTATTCGGTACGTAAGGAACTTTGAAAAATTATACATTGTAATTAATTTGTAAAATTATACAAAATTATTCTTTGCTACTTGGATATCTGACGAGAAATTTTTCGAACAGGTCTTTTTAACCCTTTGCACTCGGGGAACTTTTCATTACAGAAAAATAGATAGATCGATCTTTATTTTTCGTCTTCACAACCAAGAAAAGTGGACTTGGTTTACATTACTTGTTTCTTAACCTCACACACTCATTTCTCTCACTCACCCCTCTTCTCTTTCTTACACTATACTATATTTATTATCCTATCCTTTATCCTTATCTTATTTAACGCTTATCTTATACTCTAATTGCCTAACCTAAAAGAACTATCTCGTACTGCCGCCATTTCTTTGGTACCATTTATTATAGAAAAATAGTAATTCGAAGACTCTCTGTCACATAGTCGAGGATATTTTTAAAACGGTAAATAAGAAATCGTACGAAAATTAAGACGTAGAATTATTTTACTTCGATATTCCACGCATCGTTGGGTAATTATAAATTTGATATATTAATTAACATCGATCTTTAGAATGTGATTAAATGGCGCCTCTCGAATGCAAAGGATTAAATAATCAAAAATTACAACATCATTTAGACAATGTTAAACTCAGCATTAATTGCACCATTCGTAAGCCAATGTAATTATCTTGATTTCAAAAATTTTATCCCTAAGTGGGTCTTTAACCCTTTCAGTTGCCATTTGATAAAATTTCGAAGCTCGATATTAATTAATATATCAAATGTAAAATAATTTAACAGTGTGCGAGGTATCGAAATTAACCCCTGTTAGCCCTTTGCACTACGATTCTTCGTGTTAAATCTCATGATTATGAGCGATTATGAGTAGTAATAAGTATAATTATAATTCACATGTTTCCACGTGCACAAGAATTTCTAAATGTTTTTATCTAACTTTATCCTGAATGGAATAGATATATAGTGATCAACTAAAATTAAATGCCACTTCAATATATAATTTTTCATAATTAAATCGTAATGCAAAGGGTTAATAAATTAATACAGAAAATAGAATATAATTAGATCTGTAATTAGTACCTAAATATGATTGTACATTATCGATGATAATTAATACAGTACAATGAAAACAAAAGGGCATACGTAATTAGGATTATGTTTAAATAAAAATCAATATTAATCTTGCCAACGGCAATGCCCTCATTGCTTGCCCTCAGCAATTCAGTAATTTAATATTAATATAGTCACAATTAACGTAATTCATAACTCTTTGGTGAAATTAATATTGATATTTACTCAAATAATAATTTTGCTATGCATAATTTTCATTATACCACGTCAATTGTTATCATCCATGTATTACATATCATATATTTAGGTACGAAATATACCTCCATTTTTGCTATATATAACACTGTACATAAGATGCTAGTCAAAATTTTTACTTGGGCCCCCCATTTTTGCTATATATAAGCCTGTACATAAGATGCTAGTCAAAATTTTTACTTGGGCTCCCCATTTTTGCTATATATAAACTTGTACATAAGATGCTACTAAAAATTCTCAATTATAGTGTAAATTTTTACTTATTTATAGTGTAAATTCTTACTTGGGCCCCCCATTTTTGCTATATATAACCCTGTACAGAAGATGCTAGTCAAAATTCCTACTTGGGCCCCCTATTTTTGCTATATGTAACCCTGTAAATAAGATGCTACTAAAAATTCTCAATTACAGTGTAAATTTTTACTTATTTATAGTGTAAATTCCTACTTGGGCCCCCTATTTTTGCTATATGTAACCCTGTACATAAGATGTTACTAAAAATTCCCAATTATAGTGTAAATTCTTGCTTAGGATCCCCATTTTTGCTATATATAACACTGTATATAAGATGCTAGTCAAAATTCTTACTTGGACCTCCCATTTTTGCTATATATAACCCTGTACATAAGATGTTATGTCAAAATTCTTACTAGGGTCCCCCATTTTTGCTATATATAACCCTGTATATAAAATGCTACTAAAAATTTCCAATTATAATGTAAATTCTTACTTGGATCCCCCATTTTTGCTATATATAACCCTGTACATAAGATGTTAGTCAAAATTCTGAATAAACGATAGAAATCATGGAACGGAAGTCGAAGCGATACCAAGTGGCACTCGTGGATGAAATCGAGCGAATATTCTATAGAATCGTTGGTCGATTTTTCTCGATCAAACGTGAATCAACGAAGAGGGAAGAAAAACGAGCAGAAATTTGACGATGAAAAGTTTGCAACGACGGTTGAAAGAAAGCTGCGCTCGGTGCGTCGTGGCGCGCATAACAATGTGCGGCATACCACGATTTGCGGTTGCGAGGGGATAAAAGTGCGGTGCAAAACACTTCTGAGAAAAATTCTGGCTGAGCTTCTTCGGGAGCGCCACTCCTTTTCTTATCGAAGAGGTTTTTTGTGAAACGCGGACCGTGAGACGTTTGAACTTGAGAAAAAAGATAAAGGGAGAAAGGAAAACGAGCGGCTGGTTCGCAGCGATTGAATTCAATTCGGGGAAACTCGAATTTAGATTAGCTTTTGGTATTCCGCGAACATTCCTCATCTACATATCTCTCGCTGGTAGATGTTCTAACAAAGAGTAACGGTTTTCGTTAAGGTCAACTCGGAAGGTTTCCAAATTCCTTCAAATCTTTAACGTTGAGTCTAAAATTTAATTCTTCTTCACTTCTCGAAATTGAAATTTAAATATAAAGTTCCCAAATTCCTGCAAATTTTTAATGTTAAACCAAAAATTTAATTCTTCTTCATTCCTCGGTTCGAAATTTGAATATAAAGTCCCCAAATTCCATCAAATCTTTAATATTAATTTAATTCTTCTTTAATTCTTCTTAAAATTTCATTCTTCTTTACTTCTCGATTTGAAATTTGAACATAAAGTTCCCAAATTCCTTCAAATCTTTAATATTAATTTAATTCTTCTTTAATTCTTCTTAAAATTTCATTCTTCTTTACTTCTCGATTTGAAATTTGAACATAAAGTTCCCAAATTCCTTCAAATCTTTAATGTTAAGCCTAAAATTTAATTTTTTTTCATTTTCGCAATTGAAATTTGAGTGTTTAAAAATATTGCTTTCTTTTCAGAATTAAACCTGAAATCTTGATTCCAAGAATTTAAATTTTTTAATTTCTTAAATTGAAATTTGGAAATTTTTATTTTTACCATCGAATCTAAGATTTTTGTTCTTACACTCGAGCAATAATTTTAATTTCCTGAATTTTTAAAATTCAAATTGGAAAATTTAAAGAATTAAATTGCTCAATGATATTTAGAATTTATTAAATTTAATTTCTTCAACTTCTTACATTCAAATTTTTTATTTTCTCACATCTGTGACGTGTAAAATTTGTACTTTTATATGAAGTTTAAAATTCTCTAGACTACTTGACAAATAATCCCCTGTATAAAATTTTTACGAATTAAAATAACCAATTTCTTATCGCAAAATCTTACAAGGGGGAAAGAAAAAGTTTAGGATATTAATTTATTTTTTATAATATTAAGTGAATTTATAATTTTTATTTGGCAACTGCAAAGATAGTCACATGTTGCTAGTTACTTGTGGCATCTCTATAGGGACTTATTCTCACTCTTAATTTCATCAGGCGTGACATCATTGCGATAAAATCAGACATTAAAAATACGTTGGCTTCTTGCACTGACAATGAGCGAGCAACGTAGAATTACGTCATTCAGAGTTGTAGTAAACGTGCGTAGCGGTAATCCGTAACAATAGTACACGATGGCCTTGATGATAGTCATGTTTGCGCGTACGTCTTGGGGTTCCATACTAGTTTGAAATCTTTACGGTTTAAGCATTTGCCACGCTACTTTTCGACAAAATATTTCAATACCTTACATTTTTTCAAATATTTCTAATAGCTTCTTTCAAAAATTATTGTCTATCGATGCCTCTATAATATCAAATCTTTAAATACTAGACAAGAAACTAACAGTAAAATTCTATTCAGATTCTACACTTGAGCACAATAATAACTATTCCTATCTTTATATACAAGCACATGAATTTATAGACAGTACCATTATTTTATTATTTTATTATTTTATTTGAAGCCACAAGGAATCACTATTTTTTAATTTTTAATTAAAAATAAAATGATCTTAGTTCTTAATTTAATTTTTGATTTAAAAATTCTTGCTCCTAAAAAATAAAAAGCCCTCTTAAGTGTCGTAGAAAATCTTTCACTGCTAATTTTAAGTATTTCTTGCATCTAGTTACATTAGTTAAATATTTCACGTAATTCTTGCGCAGATGAAGAAAATCCAACAAGAATTGTTGAAATACCAACCTTAACTCACCATTATACCCACTTCCCACGTGTCATCACGTGTTCGCGTTCTACACAAATTCACGCTGCACTTCATTTATCATCAGTCTCAGGGAGAAATTACAAGCTCTGTAAATATTCATCTTAACCGCAGCTACGTGAACCTTCGTCTAAAATTTGCAATAATTCCTCGGCCAAATATCTTCAACCTTAATCCTCGCCTAGTGAACCTCTTTCATAACGTCTACTAGCAACTTTGAAACTTTAATTAACACTATCTACCAAATTCGACCGCTACGTGAACTTTCTCGTACCCCCGGTTATTTAACGACTTACAAATACGGTTTCTCTTTCAGCAAAAATAAAGAGACAAATATTTTCTCCTCCATTTTTCAACCGACTAAATTCCCTTAAGACGCCCCTGGCTACTGTCTCCCGCCATTCTTCTTGTCTCATCTTCCCCCTCTCCCGTTTCTCCTGCTCCTTTTTTTTCTCCTTTATTAAGCCTTTTTATAAGAGAAAGTACGAAACCGTGCATAAAATGAGCACCGCTGACTGCTAACAGCATCTACACTCCATGAATGGGACGGCTTCCACGAATAGTACAGCCCACTCAAAAATGTGCGTGATGCAGGCACACAGGGACGATGACCAGCAACACGTTGCACAAAAACGGCTAATTAAGATTTCTACCTCGTTAAGCTGGGAAATTACTCGCGCCCTTAAATGTTATGTTTATTTCGACTATCTTACTCATCATCGTGACGCGCGTAATCTAGGGTTCAAACTTTCTTTCGCCTCCCGCCGCCGACCCCGCGAAGCAATTTGCAGTTGATTGTGTCGCGAACGTGATTGCACGGAATAAAAGGTTATGTGACCCCCCTCCACTCGCCGCCAACCGCTAATTTGCACGCGTGCGCACTAAGCGGATTAGAGCTCGCGTCTACGAACGCCACGATTACGGAAGTCGTATAGGTTAAGACGAGGATTTCGCGTGGCAAATCGACGAATACCGAATGTTTAAATTTCCTCGGAGATTCGTTCTGATTGACAATGCGTGATCAATACGTGTATCAATCATTCCGTTGAAGATATTCGAAGAATTATTAACCTCCTATTGTACCGTATGACTTGAAATCGTATACATGCTTGTTTATATTCTTTCCATTTTGTTTTATTTCCTGATCGCTATACTATTGTGCACTGTTGGTACATATTATTGTAGTAAATTAAATTACTCTGTTTACAGCAGTAGTGCAATTAGCAGTGCTTGGATTTTTAATTAGAATAACCTAGGAATTATTTATATATAAAATTGGTCATTTTATAAACTGTGTTAGGCAAGGAATTAGTAATAACTACTTAATTGACGAATATTCGGGTATACTATATAAAAGAAAGTGGAATAAATTGATACTAAAGAATTTCTTTTCTTATTGTTAATTCTTCTGAAGCCCCTTTTGGAACCTAACCTCTTCTTTCTAGTCTGTCCAATTTTTGTAAGATTTTTATTGATTTTTCTTGTTCTAATAGTGGTAATAAATTAACTTGATATATTAAATAGAATTAATGTTACAGAAAATATTTACTGATTTGTAATTACTTGCTTCTAACTTGAAGTTATAGCGTTATTGTACTATGAAGTGATTTATAATTAAACCTATCATAATAATAACCTTTATTAAAAATTAAAGAAAAATAAAATAAATACAACTAAATTTTTCTCAACCATCTATCTGTCAACTGCTCGTATTACACATCCAGATTAAACGAATGTAAATTATGATAAAAAATTTGGTTCGCTTTTAAAACCTGAAGGGTCACTTTTACTTTCCACTTCGTTCCTTTTTCTTCATTTTCAGACTCATTTTTTCCGAAAATATTATACCTGATTCATCGAACGATGCTTTCCCAAATCGTCCTCAGCTAAAATATACTGAAGAGAAATTTCCTTTCTTTTTAATTTATCTTCAAATCTTTAAATTAAAAAATTCTTCGAATATTTGAAAATTGTTAACCTAGTATGAACAATCGAATAATTTCGAAATTTTTGAATTTGCAGATAACTGATAATTGGAGCATTATTCTATGTCGATGTAAGAAGAAAGGTTTCCAAAATTTGATGTAATATTTAAAAAATTTTGTACAGTGTTCATTGGAAATACTGCTGATTTTGATTATTAACCCAGACTGGAGAACGACAAAACCAATGTACGATAAAACGAAGGACAATGACGCCTACAATGAAACTTCCTCATTCTAATTTCGTTGTCTGAAACACAGTACATCATTCACTGCGTTATTCAGATATAGCATGGGGCTAACGAACAAAAGTTCCGGCAACAATTTTCTATTCTTTACTTGATATATGATTATCTTCTGTTTCGATAAATTTTTAAACACCCAGTAAAGTTTCTCCTTCGTATCCGGTTTGCTCGTGCTTCCGTTTTAAAGTCAAATATATTTTTCTGAATTTTAAATATCGAATATTGCACCTATATCTGTCCAGTCTCGATTTTTGTATTTTAAATTCCATAATTTTCATAATTCTCTGATCATCGATGTTCTTTAACGCGTTAGAAAATTTCCTAATATTAGCAATAATATAATAAATTAATTACAAAAGTGTTGTTCAAAAATAAATTGAAAAAGAATACTTTTAAAAAATAAAAATAAAATAAAAAGAAAACTAAACTAAACTAGATTTTTTTACAAAACAATTTTGATTCAATATAATATCGAATATTTAAGTTAACAATTAAATTGAAAAATACTGACTTGTCTTAATAAAAATATTTCAACAAATTGCTAATGTACTGATTATGAGTACAATCTTCTTTACCATCAGATTAATTTGAACTCGTGATATAGCAAAATGTTGATTTTGACTAAAAAAATTTTGATACAGAAGGTGCAACCTTTGGGACCACCCACAGAAATTCTTCGTCAGTTATGGTGCCTCCGTTCGCATAAAAGATTATGCTCAGATCGCTACAGGTGCTACGACGTGAAAGATCGATCGATCACAGATATCGTTATACGATAGATCGCGATTTCTTCTGAAAACACATAAAGCGAATCATAACTGATATAGATAGCTCTGGATCATCATGAAAAAATGTTTTGTTTATACATAATAAAGAAAGAAAATATTAATAAAAGTAGGTTAAAACAACAATCTAAACCGTGCAGGTTGGGAACACCATAGAAATTTATGACACCGTAGGAAAGGGTTATAATATCTTCTAGTTGAAAAAACTAACTTTCGAGATTGCGAAATTCGACGAGCCTTAAGTTTCTAGATCAAGGATAACTATTAACTTCTACTTTATATTTCAGAATAAATTGAAGTTTTATGGCATTAAATCTTTAATTACGCTATGAAAGCAAATTTAATAACCATACATACCTTATCGAGAAAGAACAGTTAAATTTTATATCCTAAGCCAAATTAGTTATCTAAAATTGTGGGATTTTTTGTTCAATTAAAAAGATTTCAATAATTTCTAAACATGGTTTTTATGGAAATGTAATACATTCATTGCTCAATTAGGCACTTCCTAGATGTAATAAATTTATTTTTGATCAAACAAAATGGGAAGCTAAAGATCATGGTCGGATTTTTAATTAAATCTAAAATAAAAAGTCCAAATTATTTTATATAATGAAACGAACAACGTAAATTGGAATTTATTAGCTAATTCTGTGCAAAAAGAAAAGAAAATCAATGTAAAATGGAAAACGGAAGTGGAGACTAGTTCCTTTGAATATCAATTTTTTAAACGAACAATAAATACATAATCAGCTATGATTCTTCAATAAATCATGAAGCAGATAATCAACTCTCTGTTAAAACAACAAAAAGAAATAAATTATTTACAAAGAAAACCTAGTATTCTCAATTAGGGTCTACATTCATAAAATGAAAGTAAACATAAAAATACAAGGTTACAAATTAGATCACTAATAGAATCAATGAAACACAGGAAACAATTTAGAAGCTCATATTAACAGAAATATGGCTTAAAAAAGAAACGATGAAATATAAACTACTACATGTTACAAAGCAATATATAAAGATGCGCTATAAAAAGATTGTATCGCCTCCAAAGCAAAGCCCAAAAGCATAGACCGCAAAACGTCGGTAGCTAAAGTCTCGGTAGACCATGAAGAGTCAAGTCCAGAAGGAACAGACTGGAATGGGAACACGTACACACGCGTAACAGATTTTAAAACGTCGCGGTCCTGGTAATGTATTCATAAACGCACCTCTGCTATTCCACAAAAGGAACGTGGGATAGTGGTGTGTCTTTAAGGTTGTTCTTCCTCTTCTTCTTATTCTTTTTCCTCTTTTTTCTCCCTTTTTTGCGCAAAGATTCTTGTTTGCCCGTTTTACGCGCTCGACTGACCCAAGTCATGTACCCGTGACCTTGCGTTTAGCTGAATAACCTTTATACACGTACGAAGCCGAATTGAATCCAGTTCCACGAAACAAGACGGGCCTCTCGCCTCTTCTGTACGCTCGCTTTCATCGTTCGGTCAAATACCCGCATTATATTCACGGATATTAAATTTACGTTAGAGATGAGAACTCGGGGAAATATCCGGGGAGGTCTTACTCGCTGATTTTAATACGTCCCACGTGAAACGAATTCCACTAGCTATGATTCCACGATGGTTACTTAATCGCTGCTATACCAATGGTTGTCGTTTGCTGCTCGTGATATTTTTGGTTGATATTGGCTATTTAATTGCTTAATATAATTGTATTTGGTGAAATGTCGTTTTAATGGCTTGTTATATAAAAGGCATCCTTTTCCTAATAAATCCTCTATGAAGTAGTAAAATTCTTAAAAAAACATTGTATTTTGGAATTTGTAAGAAAAATTAATCGTAACATTGACTCTACAAAATATTTGTTATTAGAAACGAAGAAAAAAATTTAATAAATTTTCTATCTCGACCATTTCTTAATATCAAACTTTGATTTTCGCCATTTTGGTTCTCGTCATATGTTTCAAAATGAAACAGAAGGTACTGATATGTAAAAATTATGTATAAGCTATGAGAGACGAATTGGTACCTTTTACGTTAATTTTTCTTATTAATATAATTTCCCTTCTCAATAACTACTATGATTATCGATTAACTGTAATTATAAAAGCTTATCAAATATCACTCACCAAGCAGAAACTGTTCAACGATGTTTCGCTGTTGAGATTTGAATCGGCGTAACCTCATTTTTATGCACGTTTATGTCCTTTGATAACACAATACCTTTATTAATTAATAACAGTAATGAGTGAAAGCAATGAATAAGAAGTATTTAAGCATACATTAACTATATCCATATATTATTTATACCTCTTTTTTGATACATACCCGCAATCGACACTTCTCTGATTACCGACGATAAAGCACTAACGACGCTTAAAGTTGCAAGAACACAATGGCGGAAATTAACGAACAATCGTTTGCTACGTGCATTTTACATTTGAAAAGTTTTGAATATCACACATACCAACACTAAACTATTGAAATCTTATGTTTAGAATTCTTTATACAAGGGTGGTAGCACTGAATACGATACGTCAGTTGACACCTTGTCCGTAAACATAACCTAATTTCTAATTAACTTTTAGGACTCTCACATTTCTTATTAATAATATATTTTGCGGTTAATTTTACTGCATTAAGCCAGCAATATGTCGGAGCGTAAAGTTTTAAACGTAAGTAAAATTTCGTACGATTAATTTATTAGGTTCAAGAAAACGTTGTGTTTATATCATTGCTTAGATTGATGATACATAATAACTTACATTATTACAATACATTAATTATAATTCTTATACTTTAGAAATATTATCCACCGGATTTCGATCCGTCGAAAATCCCTCGTATGAAATTGGCTCGAAATAGGCAATACACGGTACGTTTGATGGCCCCTTTCAATATGAGATGCAAAACTTGTGGAGAATATATTTACAAAGGAAAAAAATTTAATGCCCGTAAAGAAGATGTTGAAGGTGACGACTATTTAGGAATACGAATTTATAGGTTTTACATAAAGTGTACTCGATGCCTTCAAGAAATAAGTTTCAAAACAGATCCTAAGAACACAGATTACGAGATTGAAGCAGGTGCCACTAGAAATTTTATGGCTTTAAAATTGGCTGAAGAACAAGCTCAAAGAGAAGAAGATGAAGAGAAAGAGGAAGAAGCTACAAATCCGATGAAACTTTTAGAAAAAAGAACATTGCAATCGAAACAAGAATTGGAACTATTAGAATCTTTAGAAGAATTAAAAGACTTGAACCGTAGACAACAAGCCATTGACTATGATCAAATGTTAGAACAATTTGATACAGAAGCAGCCAAGCAAAGAACAGAGAAAGAACAAGAGGAATATGATGAAGAGTGTGTTAAAGCAATATTTGGTAAAAAAATTGTTGTGGAGGAAGAAATTGTAGAATTAGATGAAATTGGAACCAGTGAGCCATCAAAAAAGAAAGCTAAAAGAAGTGAAAGGAAAAGTGAAAATAATAAGGTTTTGCATACAACAGAACCAGAAAAGGTAGTTGAATTTTTTTTGTTTAATTATATATAATTAATATGTTAATATGTTATTTATATATTAATATGTTATTTGTAAAAGCTAAAAAGGATTCTTTCATTTTTTATCGTAGCCTAAGAACAATCAAAAGATAAAACCATCTGAAACATCATTGTGGACTGAAACTGCATCATCATCATCGAATAGAAAAAACTTATTAGGTATAGTTAAAAGAAAAACAAATGTAGGTATCAAAGTGAATCCAAACCCTGCAGTTATCAGCCCAGATAATGGAGAAAAGCAAACTGTGACAAGAAAAGAAACAGATGTTTCTTTGGAAGAAAGTAAAAATTTAAATACAAGCACTGAAAATGCACATAACTCAACAAGCAGTTGCCATAATGGTCTCTCCTTACTGGGTGCATATTCTGGCAGCAGTGATAATGATAGTGATTAATACAGTGTTTAATATTGTGTATATAATTTAATTTTATAAAATTTATTATAAAATAAAATGTACATAGAAAATGTACAAAAATATAAATAAGCCACATCGAATACAAAAATATGAATCAAAGTGCACAAATAATTTTTGAACTTTTTTTAACAGATTTATGCATCGAATATCAAATCGAAAAAATCTTGCGAGCGATGTAGAATGCCGCTTACCAAAGGCTTAATGATTAATAACACAAAATAATCACGTTGATTGTGATTTAATTTCATGGAGACATTTACGTTGACGATGATTAGAAAGTTCCTTACAGGATGCCGAAGCCCTTACCCCTAAAACATAGAAAAACAAAATCGGTCAGAGAGATGAGAAAATTAGAGATCGGTCTGTTTCAAAGGCTAGGCACTCTGTAAGGAACTTTTGTATCAACAATATAATACTGATAACTCGGTAGCAGGGAGTACCTAGCCTATTAAATCAGACCATATTAACACAAGATTCAAATTTATTTACAACGTACATTACTGATAGTTCCTATATGAAACTGTCATTAAAAACCATATGAATTTTTATTATTTATAAATGGAATTACTTTCATTTATGAAAGCAAAAACATTTATAGTCATTAAATAACAAACTTATGTAATATTTTCAGAAAATTTAATTTATAATCCTACGTATGATGTATGACTTTCGTATTAGCCTCATTAAAACCCAAAATTCAAACAAATTGGAATTTTTAAGAGCACAACGAAACCAAGCCATTTAGTCCTACATTGGCAAAACAAATTCTTCAAAATTGCAACGAGATATTGTGTCTGTTGAATATGAACAGTGCCCTAATAGGAGAAACTATATACAGCGTTTACAAGATAAAACTATGAGGCACGGTCCTATTTGCCAACGGTGACCGAACACGATGCTGATGGCGATATTGGAAGCGTTCTCTCTGATAATGATTTTGCGACTCCCTGCTACTATCGTCCACGTTATCATATCCTCCATGCAGCTTGTACATTACGGAAAGGTGCTTTCTGTTTCTATCTGTCCGAGGTAAGTCATAAACATAATCGTCGTTCTGTAGGTTGCGATTATTCATTGAAGTTTCAGTTATTTCCAGGCTGGACGCGTTTGTCAACCAATTACGGAAAGGTTCATTAGTATTGTCAATGGAATCGTTTTTATTCAACCACGGATCTTTATTTTCCCCCACGGACGTTTCTTGGCGACAACGCTCACAGATATAAGGTTGGTCTTCGTCGGAGGATGTCTGTCTCTGGATATAGTCATTATCTCCGTAATCCTGTATTCGTCGGTAGTCATTTTGTGAAGGACCAATACCAGATAAGAACTCTGACCTCATAACAACTGAATCGGTATGATTAGAATGTGAAGAAGACTGCGAATGAAGTGAATCTTGTGAAAACATTTGATCAGTATTGGAATGGTAATCCTGCGATAATTTATCTCGTTCACTGTCCACGTGATACTTCATACAAAACGAAGAGTTTTCCGGAACGTACCGCTGTTCCTTACTCTTTTGGTAGGCCAACTCTAACTGAGCGATGCGATTCTCTAAACGGGTGCGTTGTGCTTGAGCCCGATCTTGGTGGTCCTCCATTAGCTTCACCATCTTCTCCAGTCGCATGATCTGCAGTTGCTTATTTTCTAGTGTCGTGTGCAGTTCCTGGATTGCTTTCGTTTTGGCGTTTATCTGTTCGTAAATCTGAACGGTTAGAAATATTATCCAATTTTTCATAGACAGCTTTATCAAGGATTAGAATGGATAATTGTACTTAGTATGCGTGCGTTTTGTTTCAAAATAGAAGTGAAAGAAATTTACTGGGATTTTTCTTATCCGAATTTTGTATTTAGATAAATGAAAAAATTGGGAAGAATATTCAGTTACCTGCTCAAGGTACTCATTGTTCTCGTCGCTATTTGATAATTCTCCATTCGTTTGTTGCACTTTTCCTTTTAAAATATTAAGCAACTCGTCTCTAAGTTTAAGGTACTTGCTCTGCTCGCGCATCACATAGTCACGTTGTTCTAGTTCCAATTGCTTCTGTGACAATACACTTTCTAGCTCGTCTTTCTGCTGCGTTACCTCTGCTAAATTGTTACTTAGATCGGACACCTGTTGTTGAAGTTCAATCGCATGTGCGTTTAGTCCAGCTTTGCCATGCTCCATGGACTGAGAGTGAAGTCTCGTCTGGATTTCTTTCAACTGCGTTTCTAAGATCCCATTTTTTTCTTGGCTAGATTATTTGATGAATAATCAGACAGATTATCGTTATTTATATATTTTTAAAAGTAACAATTAAGCGATTAATTAATTCTCGCAATTAATATTTAAATTCACCATCTCTTCGTATTTTAATACCAACACTAATGAATAGTGGATGATGAAATGTAATGGATTTTTAAAAAATCCGGGAAACTTACGCGTTTTTTGCTACCTTTCTCAGTTCTGAGTACTGCATCATCAGCTTCTGGAGTTCGTTGGACTTGAAGACTAGTTCCGCAGCCAGCTTCTCCCTGGAGTCTTCGTCTTCCTCCCGACTCTGGGCCACAAGAACAGAAAAGGAATAATTGAAAATTATCATCTCGTCATCGGTTGGAATAGAAGAACGTCTAACGAACGAAGGGATTGAATCGCGTAGTTCTTAGGACTTATACGAGGACATGTCCCGAAAGTAGTGCAAACTAACGGCCGCTTGATGCATCACTGCAATGATCTCCTCTTTCTCTTGTTGTAGCTGCAGATTCAACTGCTTCTGCACTGCCAGTTCGTCTCTGGTCGCCTGCAACTCGTTGAACAGACGTACTTCGTTCTCTGTATGACTACCCTCTGATAAGTGAAATGAAAGATTAATTAAAATTTGATTTGAGTTTAAAGACTATAGCTTCTGCAGCAACTAAGAAAAATTTAGTTTAAAGAATTTGCTAAACGGAGTAGAGCGTCACAATTTTAATTTAATTGTAAAAAATATGGATGTAAGAAACGTGGTATCATTTTGTGATTAATTATATATATATATCAATTATATATTATCTTATAATCTTTATTGGAAACTTGTTATATCTCATACCTGTGATAATGAAATTCTTATTCTTCTCAGCAAGCTCGCATAATTCTTTGCTCTTTTCTTCCACAATCTTGTATCGCTCTTCTAATTCCACGAATGCATCCTCTACTTGTTGCCTATGTCGCGTTAAAGAATTAATTTAAATAATATAGCGTAATCATAATATTACAAATAATTCTATTTATCTAATATTAATTTAAGAAGATACATTTTATAGTATAAGGAAAAAGATTGTCTTGGTACCTCTTCTCCTTTTCAACTCCAAGATCAGCAGTGACCGCGTTCAGCCTTTCAGACAGCTCCTTGATCGTGGCCATCGCCTCATTCTCCTTGCTGCTCATCTTTTCCCTCAGCTCCATCAACCTAAACCAGACCAGGTCAATATTCACGTTTCACAGACTCTTATCAAAAACTGGTGAAAACCACCTAGCTTCAAAGCTGTCCCTCTGCTTCTCCACCTTAGCGACCAGGTCCTCGCTATTTTTCATAGCCTTCTGCATGTCTTTCATCTTAGACTCTATGGCCAGATCCTTCTGCTTCATTTGAGCGTCCAGATTCTTCATGCTGGCCTGCAGCTGCTGAATCTTCTCAGCCGAGGTCTTCTCCTCGTTGGCAATATGCGACTCCAACTCTCTCACCTTGGTACGTGTCTTCTGCAGCTGCGTTTCCGCCTGTCGAAGACGATCCTTGGTCTGATTATTCTTCTCCTTCTCTGCCTGCATCTCCTCTGTCTTGCTGTCCAACTGCTTCTGCAGCTCCTTCTGAGCTTCAGCCGCGTTTAGCTGCTTTATCTTACTCCTGGAATGCTCGTACTCGTCGATTAAATTCTGCACATTCTTCGTTAGCTCTGATATAGACTTCTCTTCCAGCTCTTGCACTTCGTCCAAACGCGACCTAATATTGTCGTAGTCCTTCTGATGCACTTCTAGCTGCATGGACACCTCGGAATTCGTCTGATCAGCCTCGTTTCCCTCCCTGGTACTCTGAATCAGCTGCGACGTGACAAAGGTGACGAAGATCGACTGCTTGTCCAACAGCTCCTGGCAAATGTTCCTCAAATTCTTCGGGATCTCACGCAGTCGTTCTTCCAAGCACCCCAGTAGCTCCTTCCCGATTGGGAGCTTCTCGATCGTCGTGTTCGCTGATTCGTAGATCGTTGGCTCCGCAGGAGCGACCTGTTTAGGTGAACCAATGTCTAACTTCAGGGTCTCCGGTTTGCCAGGATCCTTCGCACCCATGTTGATCAGTTTCTCGCGGATCTGAGACATCTCGTTGTAGAGATCTTGCGCGGTTTCCTGTGGCAATGTCAATTTCTAGGTTCATCTTTGATTTCAAAGATCGTGGCTTGAGAATAAACCAATGGCAAGTGATTTAAACGAGAAAATGGAATTTTAATGATATTTTCGGCAATTTAATATCATGGTGTATACTGAAGAGAGTGTAACGACGAACTCTTGGCTAGTTTCCTTCTTGTGAGTCAATAATAGTTGATGGAATAATACTTATTGAAAAATTATTGGAAGTAAAAGTGATGTTAGGCTTTTAAAGATTTATTATTTTTCTATCCTACTGTACCTATATTTTAGAGACAAATTTGACAAAGGAAACAATGTACTTGCATTAATTGCAAACAATGGAAAAATATTGGAAAAATAATATATTATCCTCATTTATAGCCCAAGAGAATCAGGTCCTGTATAAACTCTAGGCTGCAAAGTATCGTCTTATTAAATTGATCTCTATGAGAATTTTAAGAATGTACTTTCGTTATTCGTAGCGCATTAAGTTTTAGTCGTGGAATGCAGGCTGAAGAAGATAATTACATGTTTGTTCGCCAACTCTTTCTTTATTTGTATATAACGTTTCATCAGGCTAGAGCTGAGCCTCTTGTTCGGAATGGAGCTGCCAAATAATTTTCCTGGCGTACGTCGAGCTGTATTGCTCTGCGATTTATTACCAGTGGTAGCATCTTCCGTGGTATTACTTGCAGAGTCTCCCTGAAATTGCCCGTCTTTTATAGTGCCCTGCATTTTATTTTTATCGACTACGAACTACCCTTCGCCATTTCCATAAGTCGCAATTACGAACGATTAAATTATTCTCGGAATTTTGTGCACATTTTAATTCCTTATTTATTTGTTACTGTAAATCACAAGTGAGTGGATATGCAGTACTATATTTTTCGAATTTTCTTTCGTTAATTTTATTGTTATAGTAATTAAGGGAGGTGCTATATGAAAATTATAATTACGAAGTCTGTAATAATAATTGTTCTCTTCAGGAAGAAAGGAAATTTTGGAAATTTTGGATAGTTAAATTAATTAATTAGAGCAATTTTTCTGCAATACGAACGTGAATCGAACTACGTCCTGATTGCCATGTCGGGGTTTTAATTTTCTGAGATGCGGAAGCACTCCTGGTTCCTGGACTTGACATCGCACTTTTTTCTGTGACACTGGTGGTCTCTTCGTTCTCTACATGTTAAAGCACATTTAATAATACAGAAACCTCTTACTATAGTATACTTATTTAATAATTATTCAATTATCACGACAAAAATAAGTTCGTACATACACACGTATGTAATCACACATATACCTCGATAAAAACGCGAATTTTTCCAAAATTAATGACAGGCCTCTCAAATTCAATTCCATGAACAAATTTTAAATTGGAAAAAAGAAAAATAAAATTGGTTACCAAATTGAGGAAACATTTAATTTCAATTTGCCACTATGCATCTAACATGCTGTGTATCACAGAATTGAAGGAACTTTCAAAATTTACACAAATTTTCCGCATGTTGAAACACGTCGAGTATAATTTCGGTATAATTCAAATAACAATACGAAGAATATCCGTCTTCTTGCGGTTTGGCATGAAAAGCCACGACGAAGCAGCCTCGTCATACTTCAAGGGGTTACTATCCCGAAAAGCGACAAAACTAACAAACCTGACCTCGCCGAAACCTCTCTCCCCACTCCTGTCAACCTATCTCACGCCAACCTGAAACCAACCTCCATTTCCACAACCGAAATCAAAGCCACGAGTAAAAGCTCCCTCTCTGAGCGTGAACAAAATTCGCGGAAAGGAAGAAGATAGGAATAAAATGACGAGGGAAAAAGGAGTGGAATCGAAAAGGAAACGATTGTGTCCAGTCGAGTCGTTTCCGAGTGGCGTGCACAACCTGATGGCTGGTGCGACGTCGTTAATTGGCTCATTATCGTGGTCGATGGCTGAGCGTGGCTGGGACACGGTGCTGGGGTCCGGGTTTCGACGGCTGCGACACGTGGACAAATTTGCGGCGTTCTCGGTGTAGTGGCCGGGTTTCGATTTCATGTTCCTGCCGGCCGGTAGGCAGCAAGATTGCACGACCGTCCACTCGTTCAAGACAGTCGACGACTTCGCGACATTGAACGCCGCCACCGTACGTTGCCTGTGGCAAGCAAAGCGCGGGACCTCAAGGACAGCGGTAGACGCGGGTTAGACCATCGTTGGGCATAATCGTGATGCGGCACACCGGTCGGCTCGAATGTCGGCTCGCGTTCCAGCCCGGGGGTTCCGTGGGGATGCGGCACGATGATTTAAACCGGTTCCGCGAAACGTCGAACCGCGAAAAGGGGAATGACGAGCGGATTAATTGGCAGGCAATTGTCGAGATGCGTTCGATACTTGGTTCAGTTCGCTGTGGACTGGTATTTCATTTTTCACGCGCTGTTTAACGATCTCCGAACGAGTTTTTATGGTTATACGCGCGTATGTGCATATATAGTCTGTATATATGTACATATTGAGTATAGTTATATAAGTACATCATATAACTACTAATCCAACTAATCTAACTAATCTAACTTATATATGTATACTACGTGATATAATATATATAATACACAATGTATAGTGCAGAATATATAGTATATAATATATAATTATATATAATCTTTATATATACTATTATTACATATTATTATACATATTATGTATGTATAATATATAATATAAAGAGGAGAATATATAGAATGTAATATATAATACACAGTATATAAAGCATGATATAATATATTATAAAATATACAGGGTGTTCTTGTTGACTTTTTGCGTAAAAAGCAATTTTTGAAATTTAATAATATAGGAACATGAAAATCATCAAATACCAAAAAAATTTTGTCTGAAACATTTTTCAGTTGCACTACTGGAAATAACTTGGTGAAAAATGGTGACAGAATTTCATTCGGACACTCTGTATAATATGTAATATAATATATAATGCATAGTAAATAATACATCATACGATATATAATATATAATATATGATGCATAATGTAATATATAATGTAAAGTATATGATATGTACAGGGTGTCCCATTTAAATTGGCACGGTGAAAAATTGAGTAAAAGATTTGTTTGAGGAAAGATAAATTAATACGTGGCTTTTAATATCTTAGTTGAAAATTTAAATGACATTATTATACTTTTTCATGCTTGCAGTTCGGGATTTGAAAGTAATTCACTGTAAATTTTTCTGTTAGATGATTCTGATATTTATGAAATTTGTTGTGATGGCACTGACACGAGACACCCTGTATAATATATTAATTATATGAGAATATTTATAATTTTGTTCATTTTATTTGAATTATTATATATTTGTTTGAGAATCATTTCGTTTTAGACGAGGGCTGCTAGAGTATGATACGAAAGTTAAATGTAATTTAAGATTCGAGTAGTGGTACGTAGTACGTAGAGTATAATTACTATTTTGGACAGGTAATTAGGGACTGCGATTTCATATAAATTCAGTTAATTTGTTATTTAAGAAACGTCAAATTTAATTATTTTAGGTGTAATTACTGAATTACTTGAATACCTTGATAGGCATTTAATTGTGATTTGTTCTTAATAATTGAATTCCCTTGACTTGAAATTGCATTATTATATTTCATCAAGAATTAATTAGATTGTACTCATATTTATTTATAACGAAATCAATTCCCTCGCCTTTATCTAATTTTAATTACAAATTTAATCACATACACGGAAAATGCTTTTAATTCGAATATGATTAAGTTGCAGATTAACGATTTCTTCGTATCGTATAGTTAGCGAGCAATTTAATACATTAATTGGAAAGTGAAAATGAAAATTATCCTACTCTTTCGAGAAGAAATATTAATTACTTTAATACGTAATAATTAACTAAATTACTAAATATTAAAAACTGCATATTTTTTTCTTTCAAGATAAAAAACCAACACGAACATCAGTCTTGAATCATTCGTTAATGACTGGTCTCCATTTCATTGTCCACGTGTCTAAACAGAAACGTAGTTCACATAGATAAATAAAACGCTATAAAACAGGCGCCACTATAATTACCAAAAAATGTTCACAGAGACTTCTCACAGCGAAGCAGACGAAACAGTTCAACCGGATACGAGGTCAGTCGAATTAATGGCGCAGTTTTTTAAAAGACCTTCTAGAAATATCGTAAATCGTCTCGAACCTTCTGTTCTCAGATGCTACTCCAAACTTCCGCGTTACGATACGTACATCGTAAATTATATACATTAAATTAACAACGAAAATGGAAATTCTAAAACTGCCAAGATAAATAAATTGGAAGGACAATTTATTAAAAATTAATTAAGAAAAAATTAATTAAGTTATATTAACATGATTGATTTCATCTCTAACAGAAAGAAGAAAATAATATGGACAAATCAATATTGTACAATAGATACATAACCTCCATTTGTTATTATTTTTCTTAGTTCATATCTATATATATATGATGTACTTAAATTCGATATGACTATTACAAAATATATAGAGAAACGAATACAAAGGAAAGAGAGAGGGATGACAGTATGCTGACAGAGGGATGTAAAGAAATAATTTGTAAGTAAAAGTATGGAGGATGTGAATGTGTAGAAATTGTGTACACAACTAAGTCCATTTCTGGGCCTAATGGCTGAAATTAGCCCTTTGCACTCGAGACCGTCAGTCGCCATTTTAATTTGATTCTAAAGATCGATGTTAATTAATATATCAAATTTAAAATTATCCAACGATGCGTGGAATGTTGAAAAAAAATAACTCTACGTCTTAATTTGTATACAATTTTTAAGTATCGTTGACTTTCTGGCAAGAAGTCCTCCATTTTACTATTTTTCTGTAAAAAAAAAAATCATCGAATGCAAAGGGTTAATAAATATATACATATTACAAAATATATAAAATAAAAAGTAATAAATTTCGTATTTTTCCACAGCAATAATTCATTAACTGACAAAGTGATTTACTAAATGTAACTAACAATGTCACTTCCATTCGAAACTGGTAATACGTGACATTCAACAACGGCAGTGTAATTATCGAAAACTACTATTCCATTTTTGTAACGTTCCATGAATATCCATCCATTTGGAAGGTCTCGTTAACGAGGAAGTAACGAGCGCAAGCATTTTGTAGCAAAAACTTCCATTGATTTTACTTTTCTATCAATGCAAACGGAAGCAGAAAAAGCGTATAACCAGCAGCGTTGAAATAACAAGAACCCATATGGAGCGTGTTGTGTCTGACCCTTACCGAAGAATCTCCTTTGAAGCACACTGCGCATACAGTTCGCGCAAGTGGTAGGTTGTTATTAACGCGCCTCGAGAAACGTAGTCAGTTGACCGGAGACTCGCGAACGCGACGGATCTATCAGATGTGTATTTCGAATATGCTTAATACACGTGACATGAAGCAAGAAAACCAACTGTTTTAGATTTGGTACACGTGTCTTCTGTCCTCGTGTGCAAATCATTCCGATCGTCGTCATGGTGAGTACCGAATTTTTTATTTTTTTACGATTAGAGTGTATTTGTAAGGAAATTGAATAATTTTTGAATGAGAATTACATATAGCTTGCAGTGCCGAGATAATTGGGTGCAAACAAAGTGTACATGACATATCAGTTGTCTCTCTGTGTTATATGAATTGTGAAAACAATTCTTCCTTTCCATATATATATTTTTTTTTTATTTATAATTAAACAGTCTAATTTAATTGCTTCATTTAATATCAAATTTCACGAAATTTTTTATTTTTTGGAAACATACTTTATATCATTTTAGAGTGATATAAAGTTATTTTATTTTTAATGGTATATTACAATACTTGCATAAAAATAAATATATTCGACATATTACAAAATAGAAGAGATAAAAGTAAACATAAAATTCGGAGTATTTAAAAACAAATAAGGCACTTTTACCAAAATATAAAAATAAGAGTCGTACATTTTTGTCCATACTTGAATATAAAATTGTAATTTATTTTATTATAGATACAATAAATAATAATATTATTTTTTAATAATTTATTATAAATATATTAAATAAAATTGCAATTAATTTTCAGTATTAAATACCGTCGTTAATTCGGATAAAAATTTGACAAAATTTTGATTTATATTTCATTCGTCATAAATGAACGAAATAATGAAAATATTACTAAAAATGGGATATGCTATTGATTTTAAGGGTGGATTTAATAAACGAGGGTAAAAAGTGATACGATCCTTTTGTGTACGGGCTATGTAAAAGGCATTGCTAGAGAGGAACGCTGATAGATGCAGAGGAAAGAGAGTTTCATTCTTCATTTCATTCCACTGTCATGCTAAATTGAAATACATGCGCGATGGTATATCTTCATTTTTTAAACTCGTATTCCGTCCTAATACAAGCATAGAAAGATAGATGGGAATCATGCAGAACTGTATCGACTTGATAATTTGACCTGAAAATCTGCAACGAATAATACGTTTCGTTTCACTCATAAAACTAGACACTTTCATATCTCGTGCACTATATTTCTATCGATAATTAGTAATTTCTTTGCCATCATTCATATGAGGATATGAAATAAAATTCCGATAAAATGAAATATTAATGATCAAAATTATCACTGTCTCTCTGTTTACACCTGTGTTTACAGACTTTCTCATACTTTACTTATTTATTATATTTACTGTCATGTTATTTCATATTTCTTTATAGCGAATATTATTGGGTTGGCAACTAAGTGTCAAAAAATCAGACGTTTTATGAACATGGAATTATGACATTGCCTGATTGAAAAAATGGACAATGCCTAATTGAATAAAGTTATATTTTTAAGCAAAAATTTAGTATTTTCCTTCTTATTTAAAATCCGCAATCACTTAGTTGCCAACCCAATATTTCATAGTATTTAATACCAGCAAGTATTGATATTAAATATTAGCAAATATTGCTGCTAATCGATGATTATTGAGTCTATTGTGTCTCCTAGAGTTTTAATACCATGTTTACTAAGATCAATTTTATTGTCTATTGATAAAGGTAAATTGATTACATCATCTTTCATACCTAAATTTTATTTGATAATATTTTGTACTATTTAACCCTTTGCACTCGAGAGGTGCCTCTCAGTCACCATTTAATCAGATTCTAAAGATGAATGTTAATTAATGTATCAAATTTACAATTACCCAACGTCATATGGAATATCGAAATAAAATAATTCTACGTCTTAAATTGCATACTGTGAGAGGAGTCTTTATTTGGATGGCATCACCCTGCATAGGGATCTATGTTTGCTACGAGGAATCATCCAGCTTATCAATTTTCGAAGCAGGACTGAGTGACGCAATGAGTCGTCATAGTCGTCATTGTCATCAAATATCGGCGACCTTATGGCAGAAAGTCTTCAAATTATTATTTTCCTGTAACGAAAAAATCGTCGAGTGCAAAGAATTAACTCTTTATCCCTTTGTTCAAATTTCGAAGATCGATATTAATTAATACGTGAAATTTAAGATACATCAAATAATTCTACGTGTTAATTATTATACGATTTCTTATCTACTGTTCAAAAATATATCATCAGCTTCATAGCAGAAAATATTTCAACTCCTACTGTTCTTTAGCCAAAAAATTGTCGAGTGCAACGGGTTAATGCCATTTAATAGTATTTAATACTACCTAATACTATTTAGTTATACTTAATATTATTTAATAATATCGTTTACGAAGTATAGTTAATAATTCGGGAAAATTAAATTCTCCGGAATTTCTTATCTTTCGTATTAATTGTATAAGATACATACCAAATTCCTTCTGAAGGAAACAAATAACTTGCATACATACGTACCACCCAACGGATCTACCTTCGAAGCGTTCGTGAAATCGGCTTTTACGGAATCATTCACGCACAAAGGCACTGCAAATATCGATTCGTTCGATAGTCACGATTTACCGAGTGTTGCTGGAAAAGGTCACGAGTGCAGCAAGGGTGCTAGCTGGCAATGACCCCTGATATGACTCGTCGTGACATTCTTTAAACTCAAATTGCACATTTCACAACCGTATAGAAAATAACAACGATCATTCTCCATCTATGCATTTAAATCGCCATCTTGTATATTGAAATTATGGGTAAAAGGAAATAACTATCGTTCTTTAGAATTATTTTTATTCCATTCTTATATAGGAAGGTATATCTTCTGTATTCTAACCGTACTCAGGGAGAGACGAAACTAGAATGTTGGAAAAGGGTATGCAATTGCAGCTCATACTGTTCATCTAATTCTTATCTACAGCGTGAAGTAAACACTTCGATAGTTCAAAATAGTATATTTACTATTAATAAAAAAATAGTATAGCATAGTTGAAAAACATATTTATTTCTCCTAAGAGATTGATTTTTGTAAATACAGACAAGTATTAGTAAGTGTTGGTTTTACATATGTGAATGCGAAGGAGGTTGAATAAGTGAAACTCATTTGCAATGATATAAATATAATATGTACGAGTGCAGTCTAGTATGAATGGTGTTTGGAAAAATGTTTAGAGAAATGTGTCAGAATAAAATAGTTACGCGAGAATCGTCAAAGAGAAAACATGAGTATGTAAGGGTTAATAAGAGGGTTAATGAGAGAGAGAGAAGAATTTTCTAGAAAGTGTCAATCATTTTTTTGTTTAAAATCGCGAGTTGTTTTCGTTATTTAAATGTTTTTATCTAAATAGAGATAATTATAAATATTTTTATAGAAATTAACGTGTTAACTGTTAAGGAACGTAAAAGATATTGGTGTCCATTTCTATCTTATTTTCAACATTATGTAATACAATTTATCTCATCCAGATATTTTTATTTTCTTTTTCTATATATTCTTTTCTTTCTGTTCTCTCTTTTTTGCTCTTTTTTCTCTTTTTCTCTTTTCCTGTAGTAACAACTTCGGGAATTTGGCATCGGTTTGTTACGAATTGTACGTAAATTGAACGAGGCTAGAAGGGCTGTCAAAAAATCGGAATGAATTTTATCGGGACGCACGAGAGGCAAATTATTCGAAAAAACTCGATCGCATTCATGAAAACTCTGCGACAAGGGATGTTTCGGTTTTTCGGCGTGAAATATTTGTATCTGGACAAACTGTGCGATATTGAAATGTTGCTGATAAAATTAGTCGTCCCTGGTGGAGGAATTGCATCCAGATGACATATCGAAATTATTCGCGTGGAAAGATTTCCACTCGAATTTGTTGGCAATCGGAAATACTAATACCGATAGTGTCATGTTAAGTGTAACAAGTACGGTGTTATCGAGAGCTAAAATGAGGATATTATATTATCTTTGAACAATGTAATTGTTTACGATGTACCAATATTGCAAATAATAAGTATTAATTATATCGACTATCGAAGATCGAAACTGTTTATCGTTTATTGTTTGACCGGCATGATTGATTATGATACGAATATTTCATTGTAAAATATAGAATAATATTTGCTGTCAAAGATAAATTTACGATTAAATTTAATAAAAGAAATTTTACTTTTTATTTTAATAAAAAAAAAATCGAATTTTATAGATACAGTGAAAAACAAGTGAGAATCATTATGTAGTTTCGTAACAAATCGCGTAATAAATGATTACTTAAGTAAAATTTGTTATTTAGTCTTCTTCTTATTTTTAATAAATCTTATATAATAAATCTTTGGTCGAAAAATTATCAGCTATTGGTATAATCGAATTTTTGTTTAAGTATGAGTATATACATTATAAATTTTAATTCACCAAAACTAAATTTTAAATTTACTTAAATTTTTAACCAGTTCTAACTAAATTTCACTTTCATTGGAATCGAACTTAAACTTCGCTTAAAATTTAAGGTAAAATTAATGGAAAATTTAAGCTCGGTAGGAATAAAGGAAATATCGTTAGTGATAAATTTGAAAAAAGAATTGTTGGAGTTACGTTAGAATTTAATAGAAACATTGTAACGAAGTAGATGGCGCGGCGGTTCGGCACGTGTTGAAGCGAAAATAAAGAGAAATGATGGCGTTCTGACGCTGTCTTCGTTAACGCCTGAAATTTCTTCCGAACTTCAGAAAACTGCGTTGTAAATGGTAGAAAACGTTGGAGCCGCAGTTTTTCTTCCAATATTTGAACGCTCATCAATCATTTCAGTAGAGAACCATGCTCCGCCATGTTCTGTTGATTCTCTTCGAAGAAGTTGCAAAAGATAAGACGACTTCTTTCGTTCACATCCGGATCTTGCCTTTAGCCTTAACTACCTTCCAATATTTCATGAGAAAATACAATAACCTTTGTCCTTGCGTGGGTTAATAAAAGAAATTAATACGAAATTGTTTCGATAAATAATCGGTTACAATAAGACGAGGTTAAAAATTATTTTTAGGTTATGTGACACTCCTTGAAAAGCTTCTTTTTTACTTTTCGTATAATAATTGTGTAATAATTGCCATGAGTAATTTTTATACTTATCTTTTTCCTTCTTGTCTTCCTTTTCTTGCTTTTACCTTATTTATTTTAATATCTTTTTAGAAAATTTATTTCGAAGATGGATCTTTTGTGCGAATAGAAAAGAAAAGTGACATGGTGTATCGATTTTAGAAGTATCGAGTTAGCACAGGAAATAAAAGGTAGAATCTAATTTACATTTTTCAATTAAAAAATGTAATTTCATTCGTGGCTAAGCTTTCGTGGAAAATGAAGCTTTTAATTTTGCGAAATTTTAACGCAGACAGGACGTACGAAAACGTACAAAGAGAATCCTACTTTTCAGAATTAGAGCAGAAATATTTTTCAAGTTAATCATTTCCAGATAAAAATCCTGCTATCTTTCTTTAAAGCCTTTTTTGGAAGGGACAATTAATTTACTGTTATAATATCTAAAAGCGAATTTTAGAAATTCTTTTTATCCTGTTGCATGTGTACAATCCAATTTTAAAGACTGAAATTGCAACAAAATTCTCGGCAAAAAATTATCGAATAATTGAGACGGAAATTCTTTTCAAATAAACAAAATGAAATGCAGGAATATGCAGTTATATTTTTAATACACTCAAATGCAACTTCCCAAAATTTATTATTGACTAACTAAATTTTATTAACTAAAATTTTAATAAATTTTAACTAAAATTTACTTTATTGATCAAATATACTGTATGATCTGTATTATATACTGTATCAAATTTATTATATTATATATTATGAACGTGATATTATTATCTGTCAACAACCATGACTGAAGCAGCTGCAGCTACGTTTTCTTTCTCACATTCGACGTGGACATTTATTCCCTAAATCCAACGTTCGATTGCAGCACTCTTCGAGAAAAGCAAACGCAATCAGACGTTTATTCGACCTGGCCAGAATATCCGTTTCCGCTTGAAAAAACTCCGCGCTTCCAGTAACAGACATAAATGCGCGTGCACCTGACTGTATCCACTGCACGATTTATCCGGCCTGATGCAGCGATGTCGTAATAATCGCGGCTCAATTTAATAACAGTAAAAACAACAATTATAGAAAGATATAAGGATAAATACAACAACGATCGCGTGCATATCATCCTGCCGCGTGAATATTTTGCATTCGTTATTAATTTTAATATTAATTTCAATTCGATATTTATAATGTTATATTACTAATTATAACATTATTTATATTGTATGTTATATTATAAATATTTATAATTATCCATTTTATAATCAGCTTTCCAATATATATTTCTCTTTATATTCGTTTCTTCTGAGACGTATCCATATATTATAATTGAATTAGGCCAATGACTGCTCCTTGCAAATTTATTATTAATATGTTGACTGTCATGGTGGTCACCAGTGACCGATGCTTGTCTCCTCAGTGGAGCCATGGTGGTCACCAGTGTCCAGCGATACTAATTTTTTAAATTTATATTTGTTTTATTCCAACCAATTCTTGAATATTTGAACGACATAAATAAATAGAAAACTTTGAATAGAAAATATTAATGATTTGCATAATTTTATTTTTCTGTACCATATTGCTCGATAATTCATCATTATATCCTAAAAATAATGGAAATTTTAACGTGGCCTTTTAAATGTACCACATAAAAAGTGCATGGCAGTGAAAGTATTAATCTTGCATCTAGGAGCAGGAGAAATTCATTTATGATTCGAGTAATTTATAAAAAGCGAGGTAGATGACTAATATAATTCGATTAATCGAATATAATTGAAGAGGTAAATGAGTTAGTATAATTCGATTGGTATGACTGATTCTGGAAGAGAAACAAATGGCCACTCATAGCGAAATTTCTACGAAAATTACTAGCATTCAAGGGGTTGAAACCGTCCACCCTCGACTTATTGACATTCGAATGACGTATTGGCAGTCCTCACAATCTGTCGTTCGCAGTTTCACTCTGCCCGATGCAATCCTCCAAGCCTCTTCCCCTTCTGTTCTCTCTTTTTATTCCACTTCACTCGTCCCCCAACCTCGTTTCCTCACCTACTATCGCATAATAGGGGTAATTTAGGTTCTACCCTCGA
>NW_016913161.1:136840-141774 GCF_001483705.2 Eufriesea mexicana | reverse complement strand
GGCGGTAAAAATCTCTCGATGACTGGGAAACTTCTGCCCTCTCCGAAATTGTTGCCCTTTTCTCACTAAAAATTATTATAGTCTATCTAAAATAATAAAAAATAACAAAAAAATGTAATCGAATTTGAAAAACAAAATATTCTATATAGTTTGCCAAAATTTTAAAAGTATTATTTAAATTTCCCGCGCATTCGTTATCTCGTAAAAGATGTTTAAATTTCCCGCGCGTTCATTATCTCGTAAAAGATGTTTAAATTTCCCGCGCGTTCATTATCTCGTAAAAGATATTTAAATTTCCCGCGTTTCTATATACGTGCGTGCGATAAACTCGACAGAGTCCACTGTCCTTCGTTCTCCACGAATTATTTTTAGTCACTTCGGATCGTTAAGAATGGAAAACGCAATGATCGCCTTTCGTGTCTATAAAGCAAGAACAAAATGAACCGCGCAAATCCGCGCGCGTTGGACCATGGGAGCGTGCATACGTGTGCGTGTAAAAATGAAAACAGAACCACGCCGATTGAATTCGCGCACGTAGCTGCGTAAACTCTTGAATAATGACACGATGCGCAGGAAAATCATGGTCGTGGCTCAGCGATGGTATTGTTTGAATTCCTGTCGGTACTCTGCGGTCGAGGATACAGCGTGAATGGCAGAATGCCAGGTCGAGTCAAATACCCTGCCCTATATGTATCGTCTTCGGCCAATATATTTAGGCGCGCTGAATTTATGGTTAGTCCGCTCGTTATTCGATCGTGTGCTGTTACCGGACAAGGGAAATTTACTCGGACTGGAATTCCACTAGGTTAGACAATTGAAAGCGTTTAACTGAATTTATACTACCCGTGGTATTGAAATCAGAACTGTTTCCTGCGTATAAAATTCGATCCTGCAACGATATATAATTATTTATACGTCGTTTTAAAGCCTTGCTATTAATCTTACCGAAAATATATACCAAGAAAAATAAAGTATATATACTTATTATTTTATCATACTTATTATTATTATACTTGGTAAATAGAAATAATAAGTGTAATAAAATAATAAATATGTATACTTTATTTTTCTTGGTATATGTTTTCGGTAAGATTAATAGCGAAGCTTTAAAACGATGTATATTTACTATTTATTTTTATACTTATTATTATTATACTTGGTAAATAGAAATAATAAGTATAATAATAATAAACATATTAAGATAACAAGTATAAAAATAAATAGTAAGTATACGTACTTTATTTTTATTTACCAAGTATAATAATAATAAGAAATAATAAGTCTAATAATAATGAGTATAATAAAATAATAAGTATGTATACTTTATTTTTCTTGGTATATGTTTTCGGTAAGATTAATAACGAAGCTTTATGTATGTAACCGATGTATGAATAATTACATATCGTGGTAGGTTCGAGTTTTATTCCCAGGAAACAGTTCTGATTTCAATACCACGGGTTTTCAGTTTTTAGAAAAGCACGATATTATTTTCCCCATTCACGATTTTTAAGAACAAGTAGTATCGTTTTAAGATTTACCATTCCCTGTTCGCCGAGAGGTTAGAATTCTCGTGTTCTCCATTCTCAATTGGCGAGATCGATCGAAAGAATTTGGGCAAGTACGGAGGTAACCACGCGAGGAAAATCACGCGAACTTTCTAAGGTACATCTAACAAAACTATTCAGTGGTATGATGCCACGCAGAGAGAAGGAAAGAGAAAGCACAGACGAATCGCTTCGTCGTACGCTGCGCCTTTGCCAAGATGAGTCAGCCAGTGACTGGTGTACGTGTATAGGCGCGCGAAGTAGTACGAACACACGTTTGGTCGCACGTGTTGGCAGCGCCGGGCTGGTCGACGTTCACGTGCTTCGCCGCGGAATATTCGTATTCTAATTTAATAGAAGCCGGCATCCGGCAAAGTGACATTTCGTGTTGCAGACCGTTCGCGAATCCGCCGAATTTTGCTTTGTTGCACAATGCGACGAGGTTATGTAATTAACAGCTCGTAACGCGCAGTGAAATCGTGATCCCGTCGTCGCGACGGCGTTTATCGCGCGATTACGCGAACGTTGGGTAATCGATTCGGTTAATTGTCATCGTGTTGTACCGGTAATGATCAATCATCGTTTAAGTAAGTTTCTACATTGTTTCGCGGACATGTTGCAAGTGCGCATATAACGACTGTCTGCGACGATGGAAGTCGAAATAAATAAACAAAATTTTTTAAATAATTAATAATTCGATATTTCCTCTTTTCTTCGATAACGATGGTTTTAATTAACAATTATCGGAATTGTAATAATTATAATTATAACATAGTAATATAATAGGAGGTAATTTGGATTCACAAGTACACAACGAAATATGTTATATTATAAGCATATTTACAAAAATTGAAACTAAATAAACTATATTTAGCTACAATTAATTCGGGGAAATTGATCTTCGAGCTATGATAATAATAATATTATTATATTATATAATATGTACGCGTGGTAACGTGCAACTGGATAGCCGCAATTTGACGGTAGAGATAGCACAATCATTAATTGTGTGATACCAGTTATTATATTGCAATTGTTATTAAGTCACATTATGCAAGAAATATTTCACTGCTAATTAATTAAGTTTAATCTATTAGAATGCACAATAAGTGGCATAGATTTCAATGTTTATTGAAACGTACATTATGTTTATACAATGAGGCCCTGCTACATTAATATATAATTATGCTTAATTCTAAATTTGCAAATTCAATTTGCATATTAACTTGGTTGCTGAATTTGCGAACTTTCGGTAACCTAAATGCGTGTATTAAATTTCCTTAATACGTGCATCATTATTCGTACGTTTAATGTTGTTACGCGAGCCTGCTTAATAAATAGAATGTTTTTACGGCACCTGATGTAAATATACATATATGTACTTGCTGCGATATAACGTAGTAGCACTTAATGTACTAAATGCATTACGAAAAGCGTGCCATTAATCCACATTATGCAAGTTAATGCGAAAATTGCAGCCTGGATCGATGTAACTGCATTTAACATAGTTAAAAACGATTCTTTCTTCTTATCGATAGTTAAACGTAATTATATATCAAATTCCAACACGATCGTTCTTTTTTCATCAAAGTAACAAGAACAGAAACATGCTGAAACAATGGGAGGAAAGAATAATTTAAATATAGAATGAATAATTTCTAGGTGGAATTAAATATCACATGTTTCATAAATTTCGTTCAACAAAGTGTTGTTCTTACAAAGTTCTGTTAATGTAATATTTACCACAAACAAAGGCATATATTACGTATACGTGTATATACTTTTGTAGATGAAGTATCTGTGAGTTTGCTGTTTAACAATTATATACTTATTACGAATTATAATATACACACGTCATAAAATGATTACAACGATTAGGTATGTGTGGTGAAATTTCTCTTAATACTATTATTGTCTCGTCATTGTTCACTTTCACGCTTTTCATAACAAACGTACAATAACACGCATTCTAGATTTTCCACTTGCACTTCCAAAAAATTCGAGCCATCGCTCGACCTCACACACTCGCATTCACACTAATAAAACCAAATCCACAGTATAAACATCGATAATAAGTACAATGCTTCGAGTTTATTTTCCAGAAAGAAATTAAAAATATTTAACTATAATTTAAATAAGCTAATGTCATAATGCCTATTAAACAAATCAATTAATCCTGTTACACGTGGAAAATCGTGATAGAAATATTGCAAAGATAGGAATCTGAATTCGTTTCTCATTTTTTCAATCACCTAGGTAAAAAATAAAAATTTTAATTAAAACAAGAATAATTCAAAAAATAATTTTAATTAAAAAGATTTTAATTAAAATTTTTCCCTTTATTACACGTGACTAAAAATTTACTCACGAAGGTGACAAATTATACCAACCCAATAGTTTTCTAAAAATTTTCGACACATTTACAATGTAAAGTAATTTTCGTAAAGGATAGAATATTTTATGAAAATTTTCGTAGATATTGGGAATATTTCGCGTCTCTTGGTCTAGTGACTCATCGCCTGTTATAATTCGCAAAACGTTGTTACGACATTGATTCTTCCTCGACCACGTAAACGGATTCGCTGCAATCGCCACGGCCAAGATCTTCATCAAGGCAAACTTCAATGATACGGCAAGCCTTGGCAATTATGTAAGAGAAAATCGTGTTATCGGTCGATTGAATGGAGCACGTAAGCACAGTATGTCGTGAAAAGCTCGAAACTTTCTGCATATCTTTTACACAAACTGTACCATTTCTTATTATAAGTAATATTATTTAAGTATTAATATTATAGTAATAATATTAGTAATAATTTAAGTAAATATTAAGTTTAAATAATAATTTAAACCTTCGAGTGCACACTCTTGAAAATAATTCTTCTACACAACTACACGACTTTTTTAATCCCTTAAATATATGGAGACATAAGGTAAATTTCGTCGATACAGGCTATAAATAACCACGTGTAAAATACATTCGAAAATACCGATATCGAAGGTATAATATCGGTAATAAAAGAGTTTATTAAATTTCATTTATGTAGCATAGTAACGTCAAAGGATGAAGAGGTACGATACCGTAACCACAAAATGTATCGATATTCGATTCCTGTAAGAGATAATATTGATATCGTGAAAAGGTATTCATCCGGTCATATTTACTAACAAATTACAATTATGTATAATAAATCACGTATTAAAATTAATAAAACGCGATTTATCCAAGTACTTACTAGTTTTAAACGTATTTAATTTATGAGATAATTTGGAGATATTGGAGAGATAATGTGGATATAACATAAATATAATATAATCCGATATATTAATAATAGCATAATAAATCTAATATAAAATATAACAAATAATATACTAAATAATAATATTAATATA
>NW_016913161.1:123662-136830 GCF_001483705.2 Eufriesea mexicana | reverse complement strand
ATTAATATAATATAATAAAAATCCGATATATTAATAAAGACAGAGAATAAACATAGAATTTGAAAACTATGAATTACAAATATTCATTACCAAATATTTATTTAAAAAGAATATTTATATAATATATAATAATGCTATTTTAAAAATGTCATTATAAATGTTGAATATTAGATAATATTACATTATAACGATACTACTCGAATAATAAGATCGGTAATATTTTCCTTGACCTCGTGCAATTTAATAAGAAATATTTAATAAGAATAAATATTATTATTAACCCTTTGCGCTCGACGATTTTTTGGTTAAAGAAGGGTACGAGTTGAAAAATTTTCTGCTATAAAGCTAATGATATTTTCTGAACAGTAAATAACAAATTGTATAATAATTAACACGTAGAATTATTTAATTTCAGTACCTCGCACACTGTTACATTATTTTAAATTTGATATGTTAATTAATATCGAGCTTCGAAATTTTATCAAATGGCGGCTGAAGGGCGCCTCTCGAGTGCAAAGGGTTAATATTTATATCTTTAATAATAAGAAAAAGAAATTTAATAAAAGTATTTAATAAGAAATAAATAACCACGTTACTTTCACGCGAATCAATTTCTGTGCCACTCTATATCTCCTCTTCCATTGGAAAGGAATTTCCTCTTCCATTAAAAAAGGTATATTGAAAAAGAGATTGCGTGAATTGTTTTCTTATAGATTTACACACGTGTCGGGAATACGACCGATTGCACAATTTTCGCTTTTCCACTCTATGGCCAGTGGAAAAGAAAGAAACGCAGTCCCTTCCATTCGCGTGAAATGAAAACTCGCCGTATACCACCATCTGTCGTTGGTGTTCGTGGATAAATTGGGTCAATCGGTTTCCGATCCTAATCCCGCTCGTGACGCATCATTCTTATTTACTGCGCCCAGTTTTAGACAATTTCCGAAACGAATTCTACGATCCCGACCATTAATCATAACACCGACCACGGAAGTAAGAGCTAACCGAGATGTCATCTCCAGCCCTGTCGTTCATTACGATTCTTTTCCACTAGGGGAAAGGCTAGGGATTTTATGTTCGGTCAGACCCAACGACTTCGGATAATAATCTCGTAATTTTTGTCCGCCATAAGTGGCTAAGTATCTATTAATCTGGCAGTCAGTTTTGTCTACCTTCTCAACTAATTATGAAAAGCTTATCTTTTTGCACTTCGAATGTTGGAATATCGTATATATGTAGAATTGTTTTTGGGTGGATTGAGTTAAAATAGTATTGTTGGCTTCTTAACCCTTTGACTACGGCAGACTTTAAAACGCACCAACCGTAACCTAACCTAATCTAATTTTTCGCTAGGTGTGCATTTCTGAGAAATTATTGTATATTTAAATAATAATCAAAACACTATATTTTACTGTATTAAAACAACATTATTTATTTCTCTGTATTCTGCATTAAATTCTTACTGTACATACTTAAAATTTAGCAACAAACAAAACTTTTGAGCGCCTTTAGGCACCTACAGTATCACAAGTGCAAGATTTCTAAGCGTCTTTAGGTGCCCACAGTAGTCAAAGGGTTAATAGAATAAAATGAACTCATAAATAGAATGACGGAGGTTTTCTATGATACAAGAATGATTCGCTATGGGCACACTCTTCTGATCTTCCTCAAAATTGACTCTTACAACAGTTTATGAAAATAAACTGTCTTTCCCAACTGTAACTAATAGACTGTAATTGATGGACTGTCTTTGCAAACTGAAACTGATCGACTACCCCTTCAAAACTGTCTTCTCACGTTCTTGCACCCTTACTTTTAACCATTCATTCTGTCCTCTTTCACACTTAGGCTTTCTTTCTCAATCATGCCCTTTCCCACGCAACCTCGGTGGGCCAGGTACTTTAACACGTTAAGTTCCGTTCAGGCCCAGACTTGACCATTAGTAGGCTACCAGTGGCGGGCGAAGTGTTCATAAAACTTGGAGATACTGTACCAATTGCTATAATAGGAATTTCCAAACGTTAGGTCCAAAGATGGCGAAGAATTTAATACCAAAAGTTAGCAACTTTTGGTCCTAGTCTGAACTAGTCCTCAGGGACCGGCTGGGCCCAAACGGAAAGACTAGCATCGGTCCCTAGGGACCGACGTGGGCACTTAGCGTATTAACTAAGTACTCTAGACGCATCCCTAGACTTTTACTTAACTCTATCATAAACGTTCTTTACAATCAATCCTCTTGCACGCGGTCACTTTCGTTCTAGGCCCAAACACTCTTGACATTCTTTCAGGGCCGTACTCATTCCATTCCTACGTATATTATAATATAAATTTTATAATATAAATATAAATTTTATAATATAAATTTTCGTTTTAAAGTCTGATTCATGAATATACTCCGTGGAGGTTTGTCGTTTGTGTGAGAGAAGAGTGTTGGTAAGGAAACGTTGAAAATTCACGTTTACTCGTCGAAATATACACACGGTTTAATGACAACCTTGTACTTCCTTTTCACAGAGAGTAAAAAGCTTAAGGGACGTCCGCAGTTTTTTGTTGCTGCTGGCGGCAGTAACAAGCACAAGTGCATCAAAATGTTCCAGACTCATAGACGGCACAACCATGCCTCGTTCCAATGCAGATGGGAAATACCACCTATTCATTACCCTGTTCAACCGGACGGAAATGGTCTTCTCTTATATGCCGAATACCAGATATACCGGTAAGTGTTTTATACCATTTTATGAAAATTTTAAATTTATTATTTTTAAATTTTAATAAATAAAAAGTAAATATTTAAATTTTAAATTTAATAAATTTTATCATTCATCCACTCGAGTTTTAAAAGTGTTTTCATATACGTACATATCTACCATCGATGGGATTTTCGTTATATTATATATTATATAAATTTTCGTTATTTATAATATCGTATATTAATATGTATTATGCAAAATACATAGTGAGTAAAATTTTATACGTATATTTATTAATCTTTCACATTTTTTATATTAAATTGTTTGTTATACGCCGTGAAAGCAATCGAGAAGTATGGATGAAAAACTGAAGAAACTGGGAAGAATTAATTCACGCATGGTTTGACCATAACGTGAACCGACATCGAGGTAATGAACTTTGTCTTGAAAAGTTAAGAGGGACTCGAATCAAGCCGGTGAAAGTTTTAATTCTCTTCGCGACTACTTTGAATAGTTAGATGAACTCGCAGTCGAGCTTGCAAATTACTTGTTTATTCGAGGACTGCGACGGAGAAGTTATTCGGCCGCTATGTTTTCAATTATTATTCGCATATTCGGATTAATAAGAAGTTAACTTTGTTCGCGACATTTTGAATTCATTATCCTAGGAAAACTTTCTCTCACTCGATCGCATTATAAACTTCATATAAATAACATACTTTGCATGAAATACTATAAACAAAAGTCATTAAAAACTTTCGTTTAAATAAAAATTCAATTTTCATTAATGTAGAAATTCTTTTAAAGCTTTTTATGCAATACCAGAAGTACTTGAAAATTCAGATCATAATCTGACAATCAAATCATAATAATAATTATAATATAACTTCAAGAAAAATATATAAAAGAAATGGGAAGTAAATAAAAAGTACATATATAAATTTGCTTTTATTGTTCGAATAATTAACGACCATGAAATTCTTGATAAATGTTTTATTTAACCTAATAATGATCGTGATACATCAACGATGATACGTGAAACAAAAAAAAAAAAAAAGAAAAAAGGAACAAACGAATGGTAGATAAATTTGCTTTTATCGTTCGAATAATTAATGACCATAAAATTGCCGGACGTGCCAGACTTTTTAACATTTAATAACGTTAATATATCACCGTAACGAATCCTCTCTCTCCTTTTACCAAAAAATCACGCTTTTTACTCAAAACAATAAACAATACCAACAGCGCGATTTCAGCGTAAATTTAACGCTTGCCGCGTTCTCGTTCACCGCGAGTTATCAATCGTGCGGTCGCACTATCGATATATCTCGAAGTGGAGCACCGTTGAACCCTGAATAGACCGGCGGGAAGAAAGATTTCTCTCGGGCTGCTTCTTTCCACGATAATGACGGCAATTATCGAAAAAACCGAGGAACCTCGAACATATTATCACCCTGTGTGGGCTACCGTCGAATTCAGGGCATACTGGCGATTTAACGTTCATCGAAAACTAGCTTTCAGAAGATAGAAACCGGGCGGGCAATTTCTAGAAAATGGCGGTGCCCCGATTTTTAAATTCGACTCCTAACCTGTACCTTTTCTAACGAGAGAATTACAAGATTCTACAAGTGAAATTAACATTAATAATTGCGTTATTAATAATAATTATTTATTTTATAAATTTTTAGAAGAATTTTACATACAATTTTTGTTATTGTTATTATGATAAAATATAATTATTCTTCGTCGAAAACTAACTTTCAGAAGATAGGAAAAGGGCGGGCAATTTCTAGAAAATGGCGGTGCCTCAATTTTTAAATTCGACTCTTAACCTATACCTTTCCTAACGAGAGAATTACAAGATTCTACAAGTGAAATTAATATTAATAATTGCATTATTAATAATAATCATTTATTTTATAGATTTTTAGAAGAATTTTACATACAGTTTTTTTATTGTTATTATGATAAAATATAATTGTTCGTTTTGTAGAAGTTTCGCAATATTTTATAATTTCACGATAGAGGTGTTTATGATTTCAGATTGGAAGTATAGCTTCCAGATAGGGCAGAAGCTTTTAATTAATTATATATGTCAGAATGTTAGTTTCATCGGCATTGTAGCGTTAGTTAATCTTTATTAATTACAACCTCGTTTATCAGCTTCACGAGCTTCGAGTTAACACCGGTTTGTTTCTGTGTTATTAGCATCCTGAAATTTTCTTCCTTTTTCTGTTCCATTTGCTTACATTTATCGTGCTTACCTATAGGAATTCTAGTTTCAAGAAAGTATACTACCTTACCCGTCATTTTATTCGTTTCCTTCAAATTAAGAATTAAGTCCTCGTTTTTTAAAGGTATGCTTAAAATTTTTCGCAAACTCGATCTTATGTTACTAGACGAATTTAATTCCGCATTCACCCTTAGCTTGCAAATTTACCAACTCTGCTTCACTCTACAAACTCAACTTAGCTGCATTCTTGTTTACCCGACCTCTACAAATTTGAACATTATTACACCGAAGATAACTCCATCTTCCGGATCAACCCACCTTCAAGAATTATTTTTCTCGGCCTCCTCAATTTCAGTAACTTAGTGTCACTTAACTTCGTTTTACTTTTACAAAATAATCTACAAATACAACTTTGCCTCGCACGATAAATTTCAGTCTACGCCACTGTCTACGCTACTCCTATCTCTGTTTCAGCTGCCACGAATTTAATAATTCCACTTCACTCGACAAAAACCACTATATTTTTTCTCACTTGACCTCCACAAATTCCGCTTTATTACGTCCAGCAAATGTAAATCTACATCGTTCTACCCCGAAGAACACTGAAAAACACCGCCTCGTTTCGCTATCTCGCTTAACCTCTACAAATTCAATTTAGTTTCGCACGGAAAATTTCGTTCTGCGTTATTCAACCTGCAAATTCTACGTCACTCAACTCGCATTAATTCAGTAATCACGTATCACTTATTTTCATTTCATTTCCACGCTGAATCTCTGTTTTGGACTAGATAGTAAAACAGCATTCGCGCATGCGCCAACGCGTATATGTACGACGTAAAATATGGCGTATATGTGCGACGTAATATATGGTGTAAATGTAGTCTGTCCGAGAAAGGGTGAGAGAAAGACTACATGCTTCGCACAGATTTAGTATTTAATCAAATATCATGGTTATCCTATTTTTTCGTCCTTTTATTAAAACAAACTATTCGCACTTCGTAGACTATATGTAGATTATATCGCTTAATGCGTCGTCAGAAAAACCCTTGTCCAGTAGCCATATCATAAATTGTACTGCTTCGACACTTACACGCAGAATTATTCTACTCGAAAATCTCTATTTCCTGCCAGCACCCACAAGCTCACTAACCTCATCTTATCCATCTAACCTCACCTTCTCGCTTCACTCCCGTAAACTCAACTCCACCTACGTTTCATCATCCTCTTTTTTCTTCTTCTATTTCTTCCTCTTTCACCATTCGCATCCGTGCCCCATTCAATCTCTCGCCAATCGCAATTGTACCTTACTTTCACCGTACTCCCCTTCCCCGATTACATTCACCGTCTGAAAACGCGCGTTCCTTGTCGCCGTGGCGAAAAATTCAGCCGACGGAAAATGGTATAATACCCTGATACGTTCTGCACCATTCTTCATTTGCAAGGTCCGTGTCCGCGAAGCTCGCCGTCAATTACATTGATCGATCCCAAGCGTGTTCGCGTGCCTCCTCCGCGATTAATCGTCGACCCAGGGGCCACGCGTTTAATCCACTTTGGCCGAACTATCGAGCGAAACGGTCGATGCAATTATCGAAAACTAAGCCGGTGTGGACGCGGCACGAACCGTAGACGATCCACGGCTACTAACGCATGCAAATCTGTCGCAGTTGCTGAATTAATGCGTTGCGTAACATTGGCCGCGAGCCAGGTACCAAGTCCGCGTCCGTGCACGCAGTTCAACGAATGCGCCGGGTGCAATCGGTAAGCATCGGTCACAATGGTGATGAGACGTTCCGTACGAAGAACGAATACGATTGACGACGGTGGCGCCACCGCAGCGATCGCAGACGAATCGTTGCTAATAGAATCGCACGTGCACGTCGCAGAGATTTATCGAGTGCGCCTTTTTCGGCGTGTATTAGTAACCCAGGCGAGTTTCGCCTCTTGTAATCATAAACGAATCGTGTATTATCGACGTCGAGGTTAAACGAAGAGAAAGCAGCGCGAGTGCATTCTTTTCCTGAGGTTGGAAATTGATAGTGCAAGATATACGTGAAATTCGTACATAATTTACTTTATTCGAATGATTCGTTGTCCCTAGCCTTTAAAAATACGTAAAATACAGTGTTTCGATACTTGGAATATTTCACAGATTTTTCAATTTTTTGTGGGTTAACTTTACTCGTGTTTTTTTTGCATTTATATCACTTTTTCACTGAATCCTAACCCTCCTTTTGGTTTATTCATATTTGCGAGCAGTAGTGTTGATACACGGAATTCTGCAACTTTTTGATGATGGGAGAAAGTTTGGTGATGCAGCATGTTGGTTTTTGGCGAAATATCGTTACGAACGATTTCAATTTGTTTGGAAACCTCAGTATGTTCAAAATAGGGATTATATCAAATAATTAAAACGTATTTGGTGAAAGTGTAAATTAACGATTTATTAAGTATTATTATGTATGTACATAAATGTCTTGTGTTTTCTATATTTATATTTTATTAATAATTTAATTAAAAATATTTTGAACATTTTAAAGAAATCAGTGTGATATTTCATGTTTTAAAATTCATAATTTTCTGTTGGATATTTATATGTATTGTTATTTGCATTATATTTCACTATCTATGTGTAAATAATTAATTGTAGTAAAAACAATATTTATTAAATACTTCATCTCATCGTTTAGATGTTTTCCACACAATTAATGCTTGTTTCCCAAAAATCTTGTTATAAATATATACATGTCAACTGCATAATTAGTAGAATATAAGCTACAAATTGTAACAATTTTCGACTCTACATTATTCACGATTTATAGCTCACAACTCTCTGACTCTAACAAAGCTCAATTTAGCCGACTATTCTCTGAAATTATCACACACATTTTAACACATACACACCACCACTATGCAAACTTCTTTGGCATTCCTAGTAACCACACAGGCACACGTATCACTTTAAACCAACTCGCTTATTTCTAACCCAGTCTCTTTTATGCTTCAGTAAACATTCTTCGATAGTATTTGACAAAAAAATTTATTTAACGTATGAATATCGATATAACGTAATTTTATCAATATTTCGAAGTATCTGTAAATATTGTACATCCCGCAAAGATTGCCTACGACTTATTTACTGTGTTATCGTTGAATGTTGTGTCATGTACAAACCGAAAAATATTTCCATAAAAATTCACATAGCTGGAACTCGATTTTTTGGTATTTCTTTTTTCCCGTTTTACAGAGTAGCACGTTCTTTTCGAATAAAACGCCAGCAAAATGTGCAAACAATTAAAATTCTGTTACCGTTATTTTTTTACGAATGGAAAAGCTTGCTTTCAAATACCAATCATGTGTTTGCAATCGCTCGTAATTTAACGTTTTTGTCCTTGATAATTTAATAATTATTTTTCTTGCTTTTCGTGATTCGGATTTTACAGGGAAAAATATGAAAAACCGACTACCTCGATGTAAATTTTAATTACACGTTAAACAGTCGTAACGTCGAGAAATTTTATTAAAGTTTATCAAATACTCGGTTTTATTTTCGTATTTAACTGGTGGCAAGATGGCGCGAATTCGAGGAAAGATTAGTTCCCCTCCTCCCCATGCTTCAAAGCAATTTCAACGCAGCGGGAAAAACAATAGTGCACAGACAGTGGAGAATGTGGTCTATGGTCATCTCTCGAATCCAGTTTCTGTTTCTCTGCCGACAAAAAGACAGACAGATAGTAAGGATGCGACGTAAAGTCCTTCCACGCTGCAATTAAAACTTTCCATTCTTTCTACTTCGTTTTCAAAATATTATATGTTGTCTCGCTCAACAGGCTTACTCCTCATTATCTCCAGAATACTTCTCAGTAAATCTGACAATTTTTTTATAACAAATATTATCATAAATATACATAAAATATTGTTTATATTATTATTTATTTGATCTTAAGCCTTGCCTTATAGGTTAGGATGACGTTCAGTTTGCATCTTTCATATTTAACTACCTTGTTGACACTATTTATTACTGTATAAATAAAAAGAAAGCATTGTTTATAAGAGGGTTTAAAAAATCTTCGCTATAAAGAAAAATTGAAGAGTTTGAAAATTTATATGTATATTAGAAAATGAAAGGTAAATAAAATGATACAGAGGAAACGTGGACAAAATTTATATCTTTTGTTTGACGTGTATTTGGTCTAATAGTTAAATGTAACGAACGTTGCAACAGGTCCATATATCACGGAAGAAATACCGATGAATACTAAAAGAAAAAAAAGAAATTGTTTTTATTTTTATTTTTATTTTAACCGCTGTAATTTCCGTTTCGTTTATTCATAAATGTTTCATGCCTCGTTGCTTTCTTTGTTACACGTTGTAGATGCCAACGAAGAGGTATAAATAATGACGAAAGCTTACTTGTAATTTAACTACCACGAGTAAATATAATTACACGCTGGCGAGCACAGGGAAAGCTCGAGCCAGTTAATTAAACTTTAAATACAGTAAAATGGTACTGGACGATCGTTTCGTTAAATTTTATGATCATCGCGAAAAGTTAGTCGCGATTACGCCTTTCCTTCTTTCAGTCATTAAAGCGGTTCCCCGGCCTTAGTTTCCTTGGATAAAAGTGACACGATTAATGAAATTTACTGGAAACTGAGGAAAATCATAACTTTAAAAACCGTGACAGGTTGGACATTTTAACCCTTTATACTCGATAATTTTCTCGTTACAGAAAAATAGCAATTCGAAGACTTTCTGCTACAAAGTCGACGATATTTTTAAAACAGTAAATAACAAATTAACAAATTAACACCTAGGATTATTTTATTTTGACATGCCAAGCATCGTTATGTTATTTTAAATCTGATATATTAATTAACATCGAATTTTGGAATTTGATTAAATGGTGAATTAGGGTCGCCTCTCGAGTGCAAAGGGTCAAAGTCAACGAAAGTGTGTATTTGCGATATTATTATAAATTTAATTATTATATTATAGACGAAGAAAATATAACAGTACAATTTTTGTAAAACAATTTTAGTAAAAATTTAATTGCTAAAATTGTCTTCATAAAATGTAAGAAAGAAAAATGATATCAGAAATATATAAAATTTAGAAGCTTCATTAAATATTATTGGCACATAAATTAATAATTAATTTAAAAATAAGTCAAAATTTATTTTTCAGTAGAAATAGATATTCCAAAATTTGTCGATTTCTTAAACAGAAATGTAAAATATTTACATATGGAAACAAATCCGTAAAAATGATTAAAGTATTAAAAAAGGGGAACCAAAAGTCCAAGTTTTAATTCTTTGGAGAACACGAGAAGAGGAATCTATGAAACAATACTTGAAAAAAATTTTAGGAAGTGAAAATTCGGAAGGAAAGGTAACCTCAAAGGAGAAAAAGAACCCACATTATCGGGAATTCGATTAAACCTTGTCGCGCAGACAACAAATCTCCGCGATTTACGTTCGAAGGGTTTCTAAAGACGTAAACGGAGAAGCGATAAAGCAGCGTGACAACTAAATTCTCGAGACACTGAATAGAGCGTATACTCTACTGATTCTAGAATTACTCGAAGATATAATTCTCTCTGTCTGCTTTTAAAAAATATTCCTCTTACTACAATTATACTGAAATATAATTCATCTTATTAAGCAAAATATAATAAAACATAATACGTTTTATAGTAAATAATTTTAGATACTATTAAGAATTAATATAGTACACATATATGACGAAAAGTAAAGTAAATTTTGTATTAATTAATTCCATTGCACTAATCCATTCCATTTTATAAATAAAATAAAATAATAATTTCACTAAATGGAATTAAGAGAATTATTCCCATCTTCCATGCAAAAACGTACGAAAAAGAGGAAAGTGGAAATAGGGAAACAATGATAGTAAAGCTAAGAAATCAAGACTAACGTACGTAGAAAGCACCTTAGAAGTGTCGCCACTAATCCCGTTAACAGATTAAGCAACACCACCTTAAACGAGATCTTTTTCAACGTACAAATTGCAAAATCGAGCAGACCGAGTTTCTTTCCTTTCGTTTTGCGTGCCAGCGTGGGAAACATGATACACCGACGAAGGTTTCATTTAACTCTGTTTCCCCCCGCATTTTCACAATTAATTCTTCTAATTCAGGGTTATGGGAATGATCGCGAGAGGTCATGAGTCACTGTTTGCTGACGCAATTTTGAATTTCGAGACTGGATTTAGTTAATCTCATTGCATCCCGGTGTCCACGAAGAATTTGTTTAACACGAGCAGTCGGGGTATTAAAAATTCCAGTATCGACGAGATTAGGTCAAAAAGAGCGAGATACAGCGCAAACATAACCTAGACCTAACCCAGACCTGCTTGGTGTAGTGTTTATGGCAGACTGGCGTAATCAGATTAAGCTTCTAACAGTTTCTATTAAATCGTCGAAAGTGGTCATTCAGTAACCTTTTTCTGACCAAAAGTTACTGTCAAATCGCGAGTAATTTTATTTTTTGGTCTATGAAAATCCATCCTTTAATGACGAATTTCAATTAAATTTTTAGGTTAGGAAGATTCAAGTTTTATAAGTTGTACAATTATTTTGGTTACTTTCATATCGTTACAACCTATATGACTAAAAATTGTTAATTGTTTTTAAAATTTCGTGATTCGTAAATTAAATTATGAAAGTTACGCTGAGCTATAGAATTTTCATAGTTCTGGCTAATTTCAATATTTTGAAAACATTCCAATTTTCAAATCCTCCTAAATTTCTGGAATTAAAACTTTGTTAAGCACTCGAATCTTTGAAAGTTTCCAAATTTCGTTATTTCTAATTACTACAAATTCTGAAATTAGTTTATATTTTAGATTGAAATCGATATATTAAATCGTGAAATATATTAACTGCATTTCGAATATTTTCTAAATATATTCTATTGAGAAATGTTCAACACGATTCGAAATTACGTTTAGTGGAATTACCGAGAAATGCATAACACAAATTAATGCATTTCTATGGTTCACTGAGAGCCCTTTTCGAAGAATGCAAGCTAATTATTTAACTTGAAGTTTGCTAAGAGCTAAATTTAGTATCCTCAGAAATCGAGATAACAAGGTTTATGCTGATACCGCGAATATTAAATGGTCGTTCGAATTTTCTGTAGGCATGCTCTTTTCGTGTAAGTAGTCAATCTGCCAAAAATAAGTTATTTACAATATAATATCGCAATAAATATTAAACAATAAATTTAATAATAAATTTAGCAAAATAATTTCTTGAGATATAAAACAACACGTTAATTACCCGATCCATTACCAGATTATTATTAATAAATAAATTATCTCGATTCAATCAAGAAATCAATACAAAGTATATTTAAAATTAATATGCATTACATAGCAATTTATCATATGCATATACATATACATCATTTTCAAAAGAGGCTTTCATATAGAACGAAACATGCAGAATAATTTATCAAACATAATTATGTTCCTAATATAAGTATCACATAAGTCCTGTCATTTTATGAATAAACGAAATCGAAAAATATTAATTAATTAATTAATTAATTAATATTTTTGCAGGAAAATGACTCGAATATTTTAATACCAATTTACATGATACATTTGTAAATTATTCACGCTAAATTGAAATGGGAGGACCTGAAAATTAATTTTATCTCGTGTCGTTTATTTTTTCAAGATTTTCTTCATCGAGCCCTGATTTAAAGGGAACCTACGCGAGCAAAATGCAACGGATGAGATACGTGGAGTGTGCGTGAAAGATATTTTTGATCAGCTTTTAAATGACGACTGAGTTACTCACTCGAACTAGACGCAGTTTTGCGAAGACCCGTAATACCGGAAGCCATAAATGCTCTAAACATCTGCGTGTTACGTCCCTGATGTATACGCACGAGGTGAAGTAAAATCGACTGAAAGAGAAGGACAGTTCCGTGTGTCTACGGGGTGCTTACAAAGTCGTTCAAGTTCATACAGAAGCAGGAACTTGACTAGTAAGCTCAATGTGAACTTGCTGCCACGTTCGTCGATATCATTATTCTCGTTGCTCCTTGCATTTCCTAAAAATTAAATCTCGTCATTTACTGTTTAACTTGTACTCAAAAATATTTAAAATATTGGAATTATTTTATTGAAATAATAATATTATTAAAATATTAATAAATAATAATGAATAATTAAAATATATGATATAAATAATTATATTTTAATATAATATAATTAT
>NW_016913161.1:114679-122636 GCF_001483705.2 Eufriesea mexicana | reverse complement strand
TTTAAAAAATAGCTTTATTAAATTATATAATAAACGTAAACATTAATTCACATTTTGTAATCAAAAGACTTCATCTTGCAGTTAAATATTTTATAATTAAAATATCGTTTTTCCAATTGACTTTAAATTTCAATTTTCAGCGAAGTTGAAATTTTTCCAATTTCCATACAAGAATTTATGTGTATTCCAATCAAAGTTGGAGGTTCAAACGATACCGTTTGAAACTCGGCAATTTTTACTCGACACGAATTCTTTTCCTACCTGTAGTTTACAAACAATTTAAAATTCGTGGTAGTGGAATGGCGCTGCATACGACGCAATATCGTTGCACGACTATTTGGTGACGTTGCACGAAATACAGTTTCACGAAATTTCGAAAATAATTCGCACGCGTGGTTCAAAGAAAATCAGAGTAATTACTTCAATTCCACGACGCTTCGCTCGCAACGTAACTTTCCTCGGTGCCGGATCAAAGGTATTAACTTTTCATCTCGGCGAATGCTCGTGAAATTAATTATTCAAGAACAACTAATCGAAATTTCGACCAGTTCATTGTCTCTGGGTTATTCTTTAAATGTACATTTCCATTCCATTTAGAACCGATTTCTTCTTTCTCCTAAAAGGGTTGCCGAATTTGGAGGGTGATATTCGATAAAATTGAATACCTCTGCTTTCCACTGGCCAGTAGGTAGAACGAGACACTGATTTTTCCTGTGAAATATTAAAAAATGGTAAAATAGGACCTGTTTTAAAATTTGAAAGGAATCTCTTTTAATTGCCATTTTAATTAAAAAAAATTTCATATGAATATAAATATGAGTATGAATACGAATACGAGTCTGAATATAAATCGGGATAATAAAAATTAATTAGTAATTTAGAAAAAGAACCAGAAGTGCGAGTTAAAGTATTTCACTAAATTAATACGATACTAAAATTATGAATGAAAATATTATTTATTACTTGAATATTAATTTAATAAGTATTTAATATTCAATTTATTTGACATATATATATAATTTCCTAAATATATAAATTTATTATTTCCCTATTTCCCTCTCTCTCTCTTTCTGTATATGTATCTTTTATTTTAATTAATTTATTCGAATTTGAAACTCGAAGGTGTTTTAAAAAACTACCAAGGACTTAAAATTCCTGTTTTATCGTGACCTATCGCTTCATTTTCCTTCAATTTAGTGGTATTGGCTTTTTTAAAAGTCATATCACGCGAGTCTTCGATATTTCACTGGATTCACGCTACATCGTGTTTAATCCAAGTTATAAATAGTGAACCACAGAGCTACGAACTTCGATACTTCTATTTTGGACACACGAATATTCCTTCGATACATGGAGATTATGTAAATACGAATTCTCATCCTGTTCGCTTCACTTCTATTCGATTTACAAAATCATGGCGTTTACAGACCTCTCTGACTTGACCAGTGATCTATACATTGGGATTGATCATATTCGACGATAAAATAACAATTCAATGAACCGTATGTTTGCTTTCACGTATGGTACCATAACTCTTTACCATTTATTTTCTCTTAGATATCAAACGTCAAAAATTTGTCAATAATATTCGTTAATTAAATAATCTCGAATAAAAATACTCGAAAGAAAAAGATATAAATTTAAAGCTTTTTAAATGTTTGTCTGTTATTTTATGTTATATTAAATATATATATTTGATACATGTATATTGATCGAAATGAAACGAAACATAGTATGATAATACTGATACAGTAATACTATCAAATTCGAGGAGACAATATTTCCAGATTATACCGAAAATGGATTTGAAGTAAACAATTCACTCGTAAATAATATTCAATTATTTGAATATTATATTTGAAATATTACATACGTATAAATCTGTATCAATAACGTACGAAATATAAAATACGTACTGAATTTAGATAAATATTCATGGATATCGTATTGTTCGTTTACATTTTTAATTTAGAACAAACTTTTAATTCATTATTTGCATCAGTGCACTGCAGTTTGAGGACAGATGCACTTTATGGTAAAATATATATATATTTTAAAACAATCAACGTCACGGACTGTCTTCGACATTAATAATGCAACCTAAAAGTGACACGCGACACATGATAATAGAAACACTGAATGCAAGAGATTACGTTGACATAGTGATTATGGTGCCATAATTAAGAATTTCGAACATGATAATTCCAAATAAGGATAAAGACAAACAAAACTTGGATTGCAATGATTCGTAACATTTTGGTATCCTTTATTTTGAATTTTTCTTAAATATTTCTGTGCTACGGTATTAACAAATGAAAACGTGAATTTTTAAATCCCTTAATTCCAGTGATTTAAATTTATATATGGAAATATAAAAAGCTGATTGTATCTATCGTATACATTTTCTATATTTTCAAGTGGGTAAAAAATATAAAGTTGTTTCCATTAATTCCAGCGAAATTTCGCGTGGAAAAACTGTGTACCATGACAAACCTGTAGAAAAGCAAATCGGCGAATTGCGAGCGCGTTTGCAAGCCGTGAGAATTTAATACGCTTTGCAGAAATTTACACGGTGCGCACGATTTAACGCTGCAATAACAAATATATATGTAATTTCGTAGTACGTTACAATGTGATTACAGTACTCTTATCGATATACGCGATTTCGCAACGAGGTAACATATCCACCATATTGTCTTGTAACAGGGATATTAAAAGAACAAAAGTTGCAGTAACTATTTCAATCGTGCTAAAAGTAATTATTTCATATCGCTAAAATTATTAAGAATTTTATTAAAACATGGGGAACAAATTTTTGTGAGTAATAAAATTTCACAACCGGTGTATTGATACTTATATTAAAAAATTGCAAAAATTGATTTGAGATAGAGCTCAATTGTTAAATTCGATTGTTAAACGTTAATACAGAATAAAAAGATTGTTTCATAATTGATAAAGTATCAGAGGATCTTCAAGCTTAAAATATTAAATCTCCCTGTTTTAAATAAAATTTCAAAATCATCTTCGATCTTTTTTACCTACAACTTTATAGATACTATTTTACTATAGGACATTAAAACCAATTCGAGGATATCAATGATTATTTAATCATTATAATGATTGAAAAATATCTGTCATAACCATAATATAAATTACAAAATATAATTACAGGATATAATTCTTCGACAGAAAAATTGGTAATTAAAAAATATGGTATACGTATTATTAAAATTGTTCGCGTTTAAGAAATTCGGAAAACAATTTTGTTTTTATATTAAAGAATAAGAAATAATTGAAATTAAATTTTCTGTTTCAGTGACGGTCCAGGCAGACAGCATGGGGGTCATACCGCGAAAATTCACAAGGTTCCTGATATCGTCTGAGGCCGAGAGCGAAGATGACATGGCAGAAACTGGCGTATTCGATCTTCAGGACGAGTTGTTGACGAGATACTCTGAAATTTGTCCGAATGCCGTGGTGGAGACCTCGATGGTGCCCAAAGAGGAGATATCAGTGGCCTGGACCAGCCCTTCCGAAGGTAGCGGTTGCATATTTATCAGGTGAAGGGATATTTTAATAACAAGCATGAAAACTGAAATGTACCGTTGCATGAGAAGCGATAATAGTAATAAATTCCGACTGTATCGGTAAATCTCCACCGTTTCCCCTTTACCGTTCCTCTACGTACTCTGTAATTTATCGAAATTTGTTGGTAATCAATGTAGGCGATGATTTAATCGAAAATTATTTGCAGTTAACGCGAGAGTGTTTTGTGCATGCAGTATCATTAATTCCAGTAATACTGCGAAAGGAATATCGTCAACAACTTCGTGATAAACGCATAATTTTGTAAATTGTTAATAATAACACAAAAAGGTAAAACATAAAAAAATACAAAAAATTTACGAACAGATGAATAAACTTCGAAATTGCTGCCTAATCTGTCCCAAATTTATTCAACGCAATTTGCATCAATGGATTGTGGACACTAACACATAACTATTAATTCCTTGCTTTCTTACAGCTCGTAAAAATAACTCCCTTTCAAATTTTTCTACCTATATTCTATTTTCTTTCCATAAATAAAAAATTCTAACGAATAATTGATAATAATCCATTATCCTGTCTTATTTAACACGTTAAACGCCATGCCAGTGTTACCTGCCGTTCCATTCACGCCAATTGTTAGCTGTCATGCGGGCCCTTCGGGGCCGTAGGTCCCTAGAGACTGGCGTGACGTTTAACGTGTTAACACGTTAAGTGTCCAACCCGTTTTGCTTGTCGTTCCGTTCAATCCCAGACTCGGCCGTTAAGTGGGTCAGTGGCGGCGGTACTGTACCAATTGTTATAATAGGAATTCCCAAACGTTAGATCTAAAAATGGCGAAGAATTTAACACCAAAAGTTAGCACCTTTTGATCCTAGTCTGGACCGATCCCCGAGGACCGACTGGGCCCGAATGGAAAGTCTAGCGTCGGTTCCTGGGAACCAATATGGCGCTTAACGTGTTAATCACCTCATCAGCTACCCCAATGCCTGTTACGCCTATGTACTTATCTGCACTCCACTCAGCGTTAATAACACGTGCAAAACAGTACCTCGCTTCACCACAATCACAATGTCTCCTCGCTTCACGATATTTGCTTGCGCTCCCAAAAATCCATAATAATGGTGTTGCGTGTTTTCATTCCTCGTTCGATAATATTCAAAACGAGCTCCCTCCCGTTTCACTCAGCGTCTCGAATTAATGCTATCTCGGGTACGTGGACCCGGTAACACGTGTTCTTCCACTTGTTTTTCTCACAGGGCGACGATATTGGAGACGCCGGATACATGGTACATGGATGATCCGAACTTAGTGCTAAAGATATGTCAAGACTCGAAAGCCGAGGCGGACGACCAGGGACCGGTTCTGGAGGACTGCTGTGCCTGCGACGAGGCGAAGTACGAAGTTACTTTCGAGGGACTTTGGTCTAGGAATACTCACCCCAAGGTACGTGAGAGCTCGTCAAATAAAATCGACAAATAGAAACGCATAGAGCGGCCATCGATCCATCCTGTGTAACCCGTCGACGTCTCCTCGAAGAGCAACTCCATACAGAAACGAAGAGGTCGCGTCCATGCTTTCTATTCCAATCTCCTGTTTCGTTAAACTTTCCTTTATTGAAACTGGAACAGGCTGGCTCGCGTTATACGATCGGGATGAGCTTCTTAGATTTCATTCCTGGTCGACAGAGGAATTATTTTCTTCGCGATACGAAGAGCGATTGGGCAATAGGCTGTTATATTTTTCTTCGAATATTAATATAGTATTGACAGAGAAAGCACGACGAGAAGCTTCGATTTCACTGTTTCGGGATGTTTAAATTTACTTTCACGGACAGATTGAAATTGAGAGAATAACGAAGGGAATATTTACTCATACGTGGCTTTTATGTACACACACAGTGGCTGCCAAAAGTTTTTCGTTACCGTAGTTCCCTTTCAGTTTCGTTTCTACTTTAATGGAATTTTTGTAAGAATTCGGTAACATTGTATTTTATGGATTAATAAAATAATAAATATCGTAATTGTATAACGTAGATCTGTATTCTCACGCATTGCGTATTTCCAATATGTGATAAAATTGTTCTTTGGCTGGGAAATTTTGATAGCCACTGTATGCTAATTAACCCTTTGGCCTATAACCACGTGTGAGACTCGTGGCAGGTTTTCGAACCAAAACTGATTTCCACGAGCCTGGCTCGTGGTACATTGGGCGGGTCGAAACTGACTATCACGGGCCTGACTCGTGGTACGTCGGCTGGGCTAAATAATCATCACATGTCACGTCCATGGTTTGTTGATGTTCCCTACATAAGTTATGTGACTGATACAACTTAAGACAGATTTGACGAACCGTAGAATGGCTCGAAGGCTCGGTAATTCTGTTTACGTTTTGAGACCACACTGTTGAATCTTAAGTAGTAGGGCAAGGTATTAATGCAGAAGTTAAAATGTACCATCAAAAGCTCGTGTAATTGCATCTGTGACATTAGTTTGAAAAACTCAATTGCGGATTAATATTAATATAGTATAATATAATATAAAATATCAAGTAGATAGTATAAAATTTATTCTCGACTAGGAATTAATTTTAAACGAAAGAATACCGTAGTAGTATAACGAAAAGAAATCGGTGGATGTATAAAGGGTATCGAAACAGCTGAAAGTTCGAAAACTGAATTATTTCAATTCCAGTTCGAATTCTTGATGCTGAATAAGGAGACAGGGGATGCTATTTTATTGATATCGGCTTCGCGGGTGGAATCGAGTTACTTTACAGTGTGAAAATGGGTCGGAAGAAAGCTCGACGAAACTTTCTTCTAAGCTGGAATGGTGTGTAAGCTCGATTGTGTAACAATGTTATAGAGAAATGTTCGCGAGGGATACAAGATCGCATCCGTGTGCATTCGTCCCAACGATTTTCGATATCACTGTCCAGCACGAATTTTAATTTGTAATATCCATTGATAATTCTTATCGAGTTTCCTGAACAGCAATCCGTAATCGAAATTGCTCCATCACCCTCACTGTCCGAATAATATGAATTTACTTGAAAACGCACGATTTTCGATAAATGAAGTATTACATAAAAATTAAAAACGTTAGGAGGTTCATTCTTGTACTAAAAGTGAGATTAGAGTATCCCGAGTTTATCAATATTCATAATTCTAATTATGCGTGTTTTTGAATAATTATAATTGGAAATCGAAATTTAAAAATAGACTGCCAAGCGTATTTTGTATACACTATTCTTTTTTAGAAGACCTTTATCTGACACGAATTTGCTGCACAGTATTGTCTCGTGTAAGCTTCTCTGGAAACACAGCCATTGAACAGAAATGTCGAAACAATTTTCAATTCGATTCGATAGAGAAAATATTCGTGGGTAACGCATATAAGGGGTTTTATCGCCAGGCGGCCATTGCTCGCTTCTCTAGCCTCGACAGTGCCGTAGCTACGCGTAACCCGAGTACCAAATGTAATGGAGTTAACATATAACAGTCTAGGGAAAAAAGAATATAATATTGCTATAAAATTTCAGAAAATAAATAGAAAATATCTTAAACTCGAAGCATAGCTCTTAGCTTGGTATCGTTTCCCAAAAATTATTCTTTGGAAAACGATACCAATTACCAGGTCTCACCACGAGGAGGTGGCTACGCATCGAGACCCGACATGCGCCCTAGTGGCACAGCCTGCTGGCGCTACCTGTGTCAAAGGCACGCTAATCTAACTTGGAGCGAAAGAAGTTAAAGAGAATCTACAGACACTTTATTATATTTCGTGTCTTACAAAGGGTACTTCGATTCGATATACTACAACTCTACTGTCGCAACGCTAAAATATTGCATTTTAACAAACTCTAATATTTCTAAGTTCCCATAAAAATAGGGAATGAAATATCAAACACGCGAGCAAATTAAAAATCGCGATCGCGCCCGAACTAGTTCGCGATTATTCAAAAGACCGACTAGCCTACGAGATGTACTCTCGTGTACAAGACAAATTCATGCCTCGGCACCCTCCCGATTGGGCCTAGCTCAATTCCAGTCACTGTCACACTCGCCAAGACTTACACGTGGACCAAGGATAGTCCCTAAATCAATGAAACTTCTAGTGTCAACGCGAGGGCCCTGCTGGGCGGTTGCCGGCCAAGACAGACACTTCGCATCCCAGCCACACGGGGTAGAACTTAATCATCCCTGTGGTCTAACCGTAGATGGTACTAGTCCGTCAGCCAGCATGTGCCCGAGCCCAAGTCGCGTACGACTTAGGCAGCGGACCGCCTCGTCGAGGTCAGAAGACGCACTGATTCGAGGGGGTCACCCTGGAACCCGATGCATGACGAGATTGACAGTGACTGGAAATGAGTGTCGGAGACGAGTCGTGAGGATGACTTACGAAGCATGTAC
>NW_016913161.1:112317-114122 GCF_001483705.2 Eufriesea mexicana | reverse complement strand
AACGACGAAGCATTCGAATATTGTACAAAATATTCGAATGCACAAACAATGAAATCTAGAATAAAAGAAATAGAATCTGAAAGAAGAAAGATAATTAAAAGCTGAAACAAAAAATAATTAGTACCTGAAAGAAAAATATTAACGCGGACCCTCCGAAGTCGAAGCGACAACTGGCTCGAGCCTGCACGCGGGCCCCTTATATAGCGGTGGCCGACCGAAGATCGGCGAAAATTTCCGAACTTTACCGATTCCTTTAAAAGTTACTTTTCCGCTGTAATAACTAATAATTTATTAATTTTCTTGACTTTTATCGTTAATATGCGTTGCAAACTATTTGTTATCAACAATTTTCATTTGTTATTAACAATAAATTTATTAATTTATTAACTTCTTGTAAGTTCCGAATATATTCTAACACAAATACGTCGTTTGTTAAGTAGTAGGCAGTAATTTATTAATATTTTCACTTTTATTATAAATATACGTTGCGAGCAATTTGTTATTAACAATATTAATTTGTTATAAACAATCAGTGTAATAAGCTATTACCTTTTTGCAAATTATAGTTACATTTTGACACAAATTGGTTCCAAGTTCAAGTAATAGCCAGTAATTCCTTAATGTTTTCACTTTTATTATAAATTTACGTGTGAACAATTTGTTATTAACATTAATAATTTGTTACTAACGATAAGTATAATTTACGTATAATAGGATATGTGTAATTATTACTCAAAATGTTCGAAGTGATGCTGATAATACTATTAGTTTTTCATTAATTACAATCTTCTATGGAATTAATTTACAAATTATATGCACACATTATAAAAACCATATCCTTATGAACATTCTCATATTCATATTCCTCTGCTTTTTTGCCAAATGATAAAAGATTGAAATTTCTATAACAAAATTTTTCATTACAAAAAATAATACTATCATGGAAAAATGCTACAAACATATATGATTTTTACTTTACTCCTGCTGTTTTAGTTTTTGAACTGTCCTTTACTTCTTCACTTTCCTGTACTATTATTCTTGGTATAATATCAGAAAATGGATTGTTCGATAATTCAGCTTTTATCATTTTTGGAGCATAAAGTGGCCTATCATTCTACAAAAAAGGGGGAATATTATATTTATATCAATTCTTGATATATTTTCTTATAAACATTAAATTTACCTCATCAACAAGTGCTTCTTCAAGTTTAAGTATGTTATATATAGTTTCTCCAGCAACCTTACCAAAGATTGTATGTTTATTCTGCAATTCTGATGTAGAACCAAGAGTAAAGTAGAATTGGGAATCATTATCATCTCTGCCACAGCAATTGAACCTCGTCGACAAAAAAGTAATCTTGTATGAAATTCGTCCTAAAACACAAATATCTAATAATTATTTTTGAAGAAAAGAAGCATTCATTTTATTTTTAAATATAGTCTCACTTTAAATTTCTTCATTACAGTTCTCCACATATGCTTTTACTACCTCCTCCTGTACCCTTGAAATCACCACCATATGCTATAAATCCTTGGATAATTCTATGAAATATAGTATCATGGTAATAACCTTCCATACATAATCATATAAAATTTTCACATGCCATGGAAGTTTCTTTTGCCCATAATTCTAACTCAATATTGCCAACAGTTGTTTTCTTTGTAACCTAGTCATAACAAATATATTAGTTTTAGTAATGTAAAATACTTTTAAAATCAAATTTGTTAAAATTTATTATTTATTATTGTAATACAAATTAGAAATTATTTAATATATTAATATAGAAATTTAGAAAGTAAATACT
>NW_016913161.1:109909-111602 GCF_001483705.2 Eufriesea mexicana | reverse complement strand
ATATATAATATATAATTCAATAAATATAAATATAAAATATAATTTTTGGCATCTCATGGCTCCATGCTGGTGATATTCCATGCGTCCAATATTTTTCTACTATTGCACATGCCTGATTATTTTAACAGAATATTGTCTTCTCACAACTAAGCTCTGCTATCACTAATAAAAGGTGGAAAAACAATGGCTCATAACTTACACTATTTAATTACAACTGAAGGTTGTGTTAATACAAAGACTTACATTCTTTTGTGTTATGCAGGTACACCTGCATGTACACGACAATGCTTCCAGCATTTGTTTGCAATTTTTTCTCATTTCCTATGCACTCTCCTCTTCACTTGTAAAAAAATTAACAAATCACTTAATTTCTGTGATTAATTTATTAACTTTTATAATTGCGTTGTAAAGGCGTACCTTTGGATATTTGTCGTCTGCCAGATAAAGAAATGAATGCTGATTGTCTAATTAAAACCACTGTTTTTGGTTGAATTTATTAAAGAATGTAGAAAACTTTATGGGATTCTTAAGTGAACAAAAAGAAGCGAGGGGAATGTATGTTAGTTATTTATGTCGTTTTGTTAGTTTATTTATTCGTCCGCACGTCACGTAGAGTTAGGCGACCTCCAGGCGCAATCTATGTTCTTTCTACCTAATCTGACAAGGAGAGTGCAAGTCCTTCGGGTTACCGATTTAGTTGAAACTTTGCAGAATTGTAGATATCGTCATGCAGTTTAAGAAAATGTATCATTATAGTGACAACTACTCAATAGCTTTTGAGATATTTACGATTAAAGTTTTATTACTCCTGGAAATTTAATTTTATTTTTAATATTTTTCAATTGTGGTTGTAGCTTAATGATGAGAGTCGAGAATTACTGTCCTCGAGGACCAGAGTTCGATTCCGGTTCATAAGTTAAATAATTATCTTTTCAATCTATTTTTTATTTTGTATTTATTTTTTGCCTATGAAAACATTGTAAATAAAATTTCTTAATAAAAAAATTTATTTTTTACCCTCTCTTAGGCCAGTATATATTTATTACTTAATAAGAATATTATACAAGAAAAACACCTTTTATAGCAATCTTATTTACTAGTAACTAATTATTAAATTAAACATTGTATTAGAATGTTGCCTATAATTCCAACTTTGCTGTACAGCTATAAATGTTCACGAATTAATTACAAAAACTTGTAAATTTATTAATTTTCTACTGCCGAATACATACAAATTTTACCGCCTGCGATCAGCGCCATCTATGATTTGGGCTCAAATATCAAGAAAGTGATAGGAATATAGAATAGGCAAGGAGGTCGTCGACTAGCTGGTCACGTGACAGACAAAGACAGAGCGAGGTTAGAAAAGGATAAAATGGCCCCGGCAATGAAAAATTATTAATTACTCAATTTCAGTAAACAATTTGTGAACTTTTATAATTTCGGTGCAAAGCTGGAACTTCAGGCTACATTCCTATATAACTTTCGTAAAGAATTTAACTCTAAATTGTTAGTTATTAATTTTTGTTTTATGGCGTCTATGATTTCGTAACGACGACCATCGCGACCTTCCGTGAAAATATTTATTACTAAACGAAACTAGAAGCAAAATGTGATCAAAAGTTATATGAGAAGATTCGCAAGGACATTGTCTTTCTAACGAGTGCATAAAGTTTCATAAATTAATTGCGTA
>NW_016913161.1:104042-108515 GCF_001483705.2 Eufriesea mexicana | reverse complement strand
TAACATAGTTATAATGTGAACAATAAACTAACTCTTTCTCTTTCTTTACAACTTCTAATTCTTCTTGAGTTTTTACTTCGGCGTCACTTTCCCAATCGCTACTGCGGCCTTCCTTCCTTTTTTTATTTGCAAGTCCAGATGGTTCAACAGCTGTTTGTGAGCTTAATTTTGGATCAGTTAAATGATCATGAGCTGATTTGCCCTTACCAGTAAACTTTTTATTTAATATCACAGATTCTTCTTTATCTTCCTTTGCTTCTCCACCAAATGATAAAAAATTCAAATCTCTGTAACAAAATTTTTCGTTGTAAGGAACAATACTATCAGGACTAAATTCTGCAAACATATATGATTTCTACTTTACTGCTGCTGTTTTAGTTTTTTAACTGTTCTTTACTTCTTCACTTTCCTGTACTATTATTCTTGGTATAATATCAGAAAATGGATTGTTCAATATTATAGTTTTTATCAATCTTGGAGGATAAAGTGGTCTATCATTCTACAAAAAAGGGGAAATATTATATTTATATCAATTATTGATATATTTTCTTGTAAACATTAAATTTACCTCATTTACAAGTGCTTCTTCGAGTTTAAGCATATTATATATAGATTCTCCAGTAGCTCTACCAGAAATTGTATGCTTATTCTGCAAATCTGGTGTAGAACTAAGAATAAAGAAGTATTGGGAACCATTGTCATCTTTCTAGCATTAACCATAGCAATTAAATCTCGTTGACAAAAACGTAATCGTGTATGAAATTCGTCCTAAAACATATATATCCAATAATTATTTTTCGAATAAAAAAGGAATTCATTTTATTTTTAAATATAGCCTCACTTTAAATTTCTCCATTACATTTCTTCACATATGCTTTTACTACCGCCTCCTGTACCTTTGATATCACCACCATATGCTATGAATCCTTGGATAATTCTATGAAATATAGTGTCATGGTAATAACCTTCCATACATAATCATATAAAATTTTTACATGCCATGGGAGTTTCTTTTGCCCATAATTCTAACTCAATATTGCCAACAGTTGTTTTCATTGTAACCTTGCTATAACAAATATATTAATTTTATTAATGTAAAATATTTTTAAAATCAAAGTTATTAAAATTTATTATTTATTATTGTAATTCAACCTAGAAATTACTTAATATATTAATACAAAAATTTAGAAAGTAAATATTGTATATCAATTAAATTTTTAAACAAAGATATGCAGTCCATTGAAATATTATTAACCAATACTTATTACTATACCCTTACAATTAGTGGCTGGCTCTTGCATATAAATATTAGTCATATTTGTAAGTCTCCTGTAATAAAAACAATCCTTAGTCAATAATATTTCATATTAAATCTTTAATCATTTACAAATCAGGCAACCAAATGGTTCTTTTTTCTAATAATCATCAGCAGAAAGACGTACCTTTTACCTCCTTTTAATGTTGTCTTTATTGGCCCAATCAATTCCATGTGTCACAACCCATTATTTCTGCAGCTTTTATAGTTTCCAAGTTCCTACAGATATTTCTACATGTTTTAGTTTTAATGCAATATTTACTCTCTATATTTAATTTATCTTTAACTTACATAACTATTATCAGTTGTTCATTCTCTGTCTCTTCAGTGATCATATTTCCATGTCGATGCCACACATCTTTCTCTCTCGATACATATGCTGCCTCTTTTATGTTTCTTGACATAATATATATTTCTTCTTCTCACTGCTATGATTCAAACCTCTCTCCTTTCTCCATATACCTTGGCTCCACTATTCTGAAATTTAACACATTGGCAAAGATCATTCACTTCGATCACAGATATTAATATTTATTTAGATAAGGGATACAACATACCTTTCAATCTCACTGTATTCTCTATATCTTGTCGTTAAAAGAGGACATTGCCTAAGTTAATTTCATTCCCGTTTATCTGCCTGAAGCATTTCCCTTTTGTGAATCTTTATTTGACCACGAAACATTTATATCTGGTGGAGCATATGGATAGCTGATCTTGAATCCAATAAACATATCATACCTTACATATTTGGATTACTGCTACAACTTTTTCTCACAATAGGATATAATTCCTGGTATCTAATAGCGCTTCATTGGTGAGTCCAAGATTTTTCTACTGTTGCACGTGCCTATTTATTTCAACAGAATATTATCTTGAACCTATTCTACGTTGTTATACCGAAAAAATGAAATCCAGAAACCTAATTTCAGAAATAGAAGCGAAAAATGTGTATTACGCACACGATCTGAAAGCCGCGGACACATTCGGCACTATTTTTCGAAAACGCACGCACGAAACGGAAAAAAAATAACCACTCCCGTTAAGGAAGAATTCCCTCTACGCGGATATATAGAACAAACCTAATCAAAAAGCCTAATTTTGGAAATAGAAGAGAAAAAATCTATTACTCAGCATGACCTGTCACCCACTAACACTTTCAGCACTATTTTTCGAAAACGCACGCTCGAAGCCGAAAAAAAATATCCAATCCCGTTAAGGAAAAATTCACTCTACGCGAATATATATAACAATCCTAATTAAAAAGCCTAATTTTATAAATAGAAACCACAAAAGTCTATTGCGCAGCACGACCTGTCACGCACTTACACTTTCGGCACTATTTTTCGAAAACGCACGCTAGAAGCCGAAAAAAAATATCCAATCCCGTTAAGGAAATATTCACTCTACATGAATAAATGAAAAAAACCGGAGTCAAAAGCCTAATTTTGGAAATAGAAGCCAAAAAAGCCTATTACGCAGCACGATCAGATAGCCACTGACACTTTCAACACTATTATTCGAAAACGCACGCTCAAAACCAAAAATAAATATCCAATCCCGTTAAGGAAAAAATCACTCTACGCGAATATGTGGAAAAATCCGATTCAAAAAGCCTAATTTAAATAATAGAAGTCAAAAGAGTAAATTGCGCAGCACGATCTGATAGCCACTGACACATTCGGCACTATTTTAGAAAAACGCACGCTCGAAACCGAAAAAAAATATCCAATCCTGTTAAGGAATAAATCACTCTACGCGAATCAGTGGAAAAATCCGATTCAAAAAGCCTAATTCAAAAGATAGAAGCCAAAAAAGTAAATTGCGCAGCACGATCTGATAGCCACTGACACTTTCAGCACTATTATTCGAAAACGCACGCTCAAAATCAAAAATAAATATCCAATCCCGTTAAGGAAAAAATCACTCTACGCGAATATGTGGAAAAATCCGATTCAAAAAGCCTAATTTAAATAATAGAAGTCAAAAGAGTAAATTGCGCAGCACGATCTGATAGCCACTGAGACTTTCGGCACTATTATTCGAAAACGCACGCTAGAAACCGAAAAGAAATATCCAATCCTGTTAAGGAAAAAATCACTCTACACTGATAAATAGAAAAAACCGGAGCGAAAAGCTTAACTTGAGAAATATAGGCGAGAATAGTAAACTATGTAGAACGATTTCACAGGCACTTGCTTTTCCGTCACTTTGTTTCATATATGCACCTTCAATCGTAAAATAATTGCCCTACTGGTTGGAGAATAATCTGTTCTATACAGGAGTAATGAAGTATCTTAATCCACAATCCACGTTTAGAATATATAAGCAATAATACGTAGGTACTTCGCAATTGAACGTCAAGATTGAAGAAAAATTAGAAAAACTGTTAACAAGTTGCCTATTCAGAGTAAAAATGTTCAAATATATTACTGGACAATCAAGATCTAGAATCTTCTACAGTCGACTGTTGGGGACTGTGCGATAGTATTACACGATCCGCACTCACACTGCTTCATTTCACGCATGTATCGTTATACGATTTTCACTATGTCAAATCACTATTTTTTACACGTAATATATTAGCACCGAAGAAATGTTCACAGTTAGTAATCCTGAACTTCGTAAATTTCTCACAATTTCTTAAACTTTTGCTGTATCTTATTCGTAAATATTGCGATAATGTTACAAATGTAACCTACAACTGGAATGTCACGAACTAGTACCCGAAACGTCGCGTTATAGTGCTCAAATATATATTTCCTCAGTTGTAGCAATTAAAACTTCAATCAGCGGTATCACTACTTTACGAAACGTTTTGTGAAAATCTTTAATATTTCACTTTGACGTACAAAATTATTCCACTATTTATTACCGGTATGTTCATTTGGCGCGGAACTGAAGACAACTGACGCTAGACAATCTATGCATTGTTCACGCGGGAAAATGCTGCGTCTTTGAAATAGCCATATGCTAAAGTATCGATGTACAATATCAAACAACGTTTCTTATATTTATTAATATCAATAAAGCAAATACAAATACGTATCTCTTACGAAAATGACAAATTAATAAATGCTTAATTTCTACAGCAAAAACGTTATAAATTAATAAAAATAATTATAAAATTAATAATAAAATTATAATATATAGTAATACAT